>NW_024349798.1:5068217-5090445 GCF_902729225.1 Pteropus medius | reverse complement strand
CATGAAGGAGTAATTAGACTCAAGCAGTTGGAGGTTGGAATTTGGATTAGCTGCTTTGTCTTTATTTCTTTGGCCCCGCCCTACATTCTCTCCACCCCAATCCCAAACTGGGAGGTTAAGGGTTAACTCTAGGAAGCCCCCACATCACCTGGATGGGACTGGGGCAGGCAACTTCCTGTTCCATTTTCCCGGAGTCCTCCAGGCTGGCCCAGCCTGACTCTGGTCCTGCGGCTCTCAGAGAACCCCAGCACCTCCGCCTCTGGAGTGGGAACCCGGAGTGGTGAGTTCCAGGGAGGCCTAAGGTGCGGGCTGCCAGAACAGACATAAGGGGTCACAGCAGCTTGAAGAGAGAATTGGAGGGAGGAAGGGGACGTTCCAGGCCTCGATGGTCAGGTGAGGGATTCAGTGGCTGGAAGAAAGTCTTGGGAGGGTGTGGGTGGTCTGTGCTGGAGAGGAGCCCAGTGCCAGCCAACTTGGCCAACATCAGGGAGGTGGTAAGACTTCCTATGACATGGGCTTGCTGTACCCACCGGGGAGAGGAAGACAGGCTCCATGTGCCCCAAGGTGGACTAACTGGCCTCAACTCAGCCCAGCACTGGGAGGAGAGCCTGGTCGACAAAGACAAGCAAGCCTGTTCTGCCAACTGTGTCCAAAGAGAAAGGGAAAGTTCCTAGCCAGAGACCCCAGCTCTGGGCTCTCCTGTTGTCTGAGCGGGTTTCCTAGCAGCACCTCCACCCTGGGCTGGTCTAGCCTATGCCTCCCCCATCTCTCTGGGCTCCAAATTAGGTTGGTCAAATATTAGAGTCTGGTTGTAGAGTCTCCCCACCCCCTACCTCAGCCCACCCCCCACAGATATGCATACTAACAGCTTTTGTCCCGGGGACCTGGGGGTGGGGTAGGGAGGAAGAGATTCTAAGGCCAGCTTCCCTGGAATTCTACCTCTTTCAAACCTTTCGGTGAGATCTCACTTGGAGGTTCCGGCGCCCCTTCTGTCTAGGCCTAATAAGGGAAATTCGGAACCCCCTTATTATTTTCTGATTCACGCTCTAATTGCCAGCTAAGACGAGGCAAATTACACGGGGCCGGAGGAAAACTTTCTTTTCTGTTTCTGAACTTTTGCAAGGTGATCAAGATTAGCATTCTCAATTTAAAGCAGATATCTTTGGCGTGATCTTCAACAAGTTACCCATCCTCTATGAGTGTGTTCTTTGCACTTGGCAAATGGAGAAATTACAATTTACCCTGTGGGCTGGAGTGGAATTAAGCAACCCAGATGAGCACGCAGTACCTGCCAGCTGTTAATACAACGTTTCTGATTGCACATGATTGGTTCTCTAATTATTTTGCTCTTGCTACCAAAACACGATGAAACATAAATCTGTTTTCTTGAACATGTAGCTGACCTTTTCTGAACCACTTTTGTATGCATTCCTCAAAAATTACAACTGCCAGGTAGCCATTCTCATTCTCTTCTACTAACAAACATCTAAGTCACTGTAAGTACTGGGTGAACAGTTATTGAAGGAGACCCAGTTCCCACTCACAGACCTAGGGGAGAAATACGCTCAACAGAGAGTGATACTGGAAGGGGAGAGACAGGTGGCTGGTGTGTTGTGGAGTCAGAAGTGAGGTGACAATGGGTGGAAGAAGTCAATGGTAAAAGGAAAATCTCCACATATGGTTAGGTGCCAAAGTGCAGGAAAGAATGGAGTTGGACTGGCTTGAGGGAGACAGGAGATGCTGTAAGGGGTGGGGAGAGGCTGGAGAAGTGCTGGAGGGAGGAGGGGGAAAGAAAGGAAGATTACGGAAGGAAGGGTTAGACTTGAGAGTGGCAGGAAAGTGGAGGAGGGGAGGGAAGCTGGGAAGATGCTGGAGGAAGGCTGGAGAGATGGGGGGCGGCCTAATCTGGTGGTCAGGTGGTCAGGATGTAGGCCTGGGTCTTTGTTTTAGCATCTTGACCCTCCTCTGAGGCAGGATGTGCTAGGATCAAACTTAAAAAAAACAAACAAACAGGTTTTCTCTGTTTGACCACTTCACACCCCACTCACTTCACCTGAAAAGGAGATTCACAGAACACTCAGCCCCAGCCCCGCAGCCTCATATCAGGAGGGTTCAGCAAACTGTCCAAAGCTCTAGACTAGGCTGGTTTCTCCCTGGCTCCATTGTCAAGGCTGGGTTACCTTCTAGGGCAAACATCTGTACCTCTGAGCGTTGGTGTCCTCAGTTATAAAATGGGACCAAATGTTAGTTATGCTCACTTGTGTTATTACTCAGTAATAATGAGAACAATCATAGCTCTTATGCACACTCACCATCTACTCCCTTTAGGTGTTGGGAAGTGATACGGGATGCTTTCTTTTTATCCCCGTGCCTGGGGTATCCATGGGGTGGGGGTGAAGGAATGGGTTTGGGAGTAGCTCATTTGTAACCTTGAGGCTGGAGAGCAGGGGGGCAGAGAGATGTTGCGATTTTGGTTTCTGTATTCATAAAATTCCTGCCTGAAATAAAATATAAAATTGCCCCTAAAGCCCTGGAACAAAAGTATAGGCCAATTCAGAAAAAGGTAAGCCTACTGGTTGTGCTGAAGGACTGAACTGAGTAGCCTGTGAGTGGGGCTGAACCTGGGGCAGCTCCCACTTTGGTAGCTGGGCTACCCCCCCAAAAAGGGAGGAGTAGCCCCATACAACCATTTGGGGTGAGGGGCTGAGTGGGCTTAGGAGGGGAGGTAGGGGAAGTTGTCAGTCACATGGATCCAGTGCCCCCTGGTGGCCAGATAGAAACACTTGTTAGCTAGACTCAGAGGGAATACCTCCCAGAGAGGTAGACAAAGAGGAAGAATCCAGAATTTAAAAAAAAATTTAGCAAAGAAAAGGAAATGATTGCCTCTCCTGTCTATTACCCATGGGCACATCCACTAGAAGCCTCTGAAATAGGTAAGGCAGATTTAGCTTGCCTTGGGGACATATCTGTCATGAACTTCTGCAAGCTATATGCCTCAACCTCTCACCTGGAGACCCATCCACCCATCCCAGCTCCTCAGCTCGTCCTGGCCTCAGAATGAAACCCAGGAAAGTGAGGAGACTGGAACACCAAGTGGGAGCTCAGCCCTGCACTAGTCAGCTGAGTGGCTTTGGCCTTGACTGCTGAGAGCCACCCCCAGAGCCATAAAGTGAAGGTCAGGCTATCTAGTCAAAGAGAGATCTTATGCATGAGCTTTCCTCCTAACCTTTTATCTTTAAATTTTTTAAACTTCTAGAGCAGTTTAAAGAGCAGTGCAATAAACATCCATATGCCCATCTCCCAGATTCCACAGTTGCTGTAATTTTGCCACATGGGCCCTGTCGGACCATAAATATGGTTGGACCTTCATGCCCCTTCACTTCCAAATCCTTCGACATTTAAAAATAAAGACATTTCCTACATACCACAAAACCAAAATTTCATCTCAGAAATTCATCTCCATTATCATCTAGTGCTCTATGTATATTCAAATTTCCCCAACTGACCCAAGAATAATTTAGAACTTTTTTTTTTAACCCAGGATTCAATCAAGTTCCTTCATTTGGTTGTAAGGAGTGTTAGTCTCCTCTGGAGCAATGTGCCGCCTACAGGCACTTATTTTTAATAAACTAAAGAACCTGGGCCAGCTGTTTTGGGGAATGTGCTGTCTTTAGGATTTGTTTGATAATTTCCTTGAGGGATCGTTTGACTTGTTCTTATTCCCTAAAATGCCCTTTAAACTGGAAGTTGGGTCTAAAGGCTAAATTGAATTGTGATGGAACATTTTTGGCAAGGACTCATCTTTGGTGGTGCCATGTACTTCCCATGGCAAAACATTAAGAGACAGGGAAAGCCAGATTGTCCTCTATTGGGGGTGCTAAGCTTGATTGCTGGGGTAAAGTGAGGAGAAGTTCTAACTGCTGCAGGAGTGGACAATAATACAGAACTGTCCATTTTCTCTGGCTTTGGGGCACTGGTCCGGCTGAGCTATTACCCATGACCGGTGCAAGAAATTATTCCTCTGGATACTATATCTTTTGGCATCTCTTAACACCACAGGTGTGGGAGCAGAGAAGGAGAGAGACTCGAGAGTGGAAGCAGCTGTGCTGAGGTGTCTCCTAAGGTGAAGGATGCTTGTAGAAATTGTCCCGGCTGCACAGGAACCAGAGCAACTTGGAGCAGTCAAACTGGAGGAAGATGAGGTTTCCGGCCAGGATGATCCCAGGCGGCCAGAGATCAGGCTCCGGCCGGAGGTGGCTCACCAGCTCTTCAGATGCTTCCAGTATCAGGAGGACATGGGGCCTAGGGCATCACTGAGCCGGCTTCGGGAGCTCTGCAGCTATTGGCTGCGGCCGGCGCTGCATACCAAGAAGCAGATCCTGGAACTACTGGTGCTGGAGCAATTTCTGAGCGTGCTGCCCCCATACCTCCTGGCCCGGCTACAGGGCCAGCAGCTCAGGGATGGCGAGGAGGTGGTGCTGCTGCTGGAGGGTGTCCAGAGGGAGTCCATTGATGTGGGGCCACTGGTAAGAGGGTGGCAACCAGGTGGGCTGGACAGCAGATGGGAAAGACAAGGCCTTTATTGCTCTATTAAGAAATCACTGAACACTCCACTTTCCTCCCTCCAACAATTCTTTCTTAACTTTCTAACTCCTTTCCTGTCTGACTCTCACCTTTCCTCTGTCCCATTTCCCTTGGAACATAGATTACCCTGTCTGTTACCTAACATGGATGTGTTTTGAACAGGATTTTAGTTTTAATGCTGGCAAGAATTATCCCCGTGCAGACATCACCTTGGAGGAACAGGGAGGCCCTTCCCAGGTCTCTAGCCATAGCCCCAAAAAAGAAGTGCCCCCAGATGGGCCTCCAGCCCTGGAGCCATCAAAGGAACTCCTGCCATCTCAGCCAGAGCCCTCCAACCCTACTGAGCAGGGGGCTTGGAGATGTCTCCCAAGTTCAAAGCAGCCACTGAGCCCAGATCCCAAGAGGACATTCCAGGCCCTGCAAGAAAGTGGTGAGGATCTGGTGCCTAAGGAAGGTGGGAAGCCAGGTAGGGAGAGAAGTGGGCAGCCTTCCTGGTTGACAGGAATGGGGAAGCCAAGATGTCTCTCAAGGGACCCTGGTGGTGGGTGCATGTCCTCATAGCCTCATGATGGATAAGGCTGGCTTCTCACAGCTCTTTCTTTCCCTCTCAATGCTTGTCAGCTCCCCAGGGCCCAAAGCTGTGGCCTGAGGAGAACTCCCATGATCAAGAGCTGGCAGCTGTGCTGGTGAGTTGTACTGTTCTCCTCGTACCAGGTCATTTTACCCAAAACTTTCTCTGCCTCTGCAGTTTTAGCAAATCCATGTCTTCCTGAATTTAAGCCTCAAAAGCTCTTCATTCTCCTCAGGTCCCAGAGCCCTGTCCTGACTCACCAAGAGTCTCTTCCCCTCCTTTTGTTACAGGAGTCCCTTACCTTTGAAGATGGCCCAGCAAAGAAGGCAAGGCCTGAGCACCCTCTGGGTAAGAGCCCCTTCTGGACTTATGATCACTTTCTTTTCATGCAGGGATTGGTTCCTGAAGCTCTAGACTCTTCCTGACACTTTGGTCTCTTTGGCTAAAAATGTGGTACTTTGATGATGAGATATTTATATTCAAAGACTTCATGTGTCTGGTCTAATCATCAATCTCTTTAACTCTGAGTTTTTAAACTACATGGTCAAGGAAGTGCTTGCCAGTGGGTATGGAGTTTCCATTTGTGGACATGACCAAGATCTGGCATTGGTTATAATGGTGACAGTCGCACAACATTGCAAATGTATCTAATGGACCTCAATTGTACACTATAAAAGTTACACAGATCAATTGCATGTTATTTGATTTTTACCCCACCCACTCACCAGCTTTGCAAGTTCCTAGGTTTCTTTCTGCTTCCAGGCAATGAGGTTCCAGCAATTCCTAGGATCCTCTCGGAATCAAACTGGCTGTCCTACTTTCTACTTTCACAGGTTTTGAAAGCAGAACCCCAAACGAGGAGGGTAAAGAAGATCCCAAAGGGGCTACCTGTCCTGCTACCATCTCGGCAGCGTCTCAGGCAGGTAGTCCCAGAGTGGTAGAAGATCCCCAAGTACAATCACTTGGACAGAGCTCTGGGGTGAGCAGCTCCCTTAAAAAAAGGTCCCCCACAGGCAAGAGTGAGGTTCTAGAGGTCAAAGTGGCCGAGAAGCCCCCCACGCCCGAGCCAGAGATGAAGTTCATCTGCACAGAGTGCGGGGTGTGCTTCCCAAAGCTGGCCCGCCTGGAGGGGCACCAGCTGCGTTCTCACCCAGGCTCGCGGTCCTTCCCGTGCCTAAGCTGCGGGAAGATCTTTGGCCGCAACTCCATCCTTAAGCTGCACATGCGCACGCACACGGACGAGAGGCCACATGCCTGCCACCTCTGCAGCCACCGCTTTCGTCAGAGCTCACATCTGAACAAGCACCTGCAGACGCACTCTGAGCCTGCCTTCCTGTGCGCCGAGTGTGGCCAGGGCTTCCAGAGGCGGGCCAGCCTCCTGCAGCACCTGCTGGCGCATGCTCGGGACCAGAAGGCCCCCTGCACTCAGGAGACCAAGACCAAAGCTCAGGAGCTGGCCATGGTGCTGTGCTCCCACTGTGGCCAAACCTTCCAGCGGCGCTCCAGCCTCAAGCGCCACCTGCGAATTCATGCCAAAGACAAGGGCCGCCAGCGCTCCGAGCACAGGCCCTACGTGTGCAGCGACTGTGGCAAGGCTTTCCGGCGCAGCGAGCACCTGGGGGCCCATCTGCGTGTGCATACAGGCGAGCGGCCCTTTTCCTGCCAGGTCTGCGGCCGCAAATTCAGCCAGAGCTCCCAGCTGGTCTGCCACCAGCGGGTGCACACGGGAGAGAAGCCGTACAGCTGCCCACAATGCGGGAAGTGTTTCGTGCGCCGGGCGGGCCTCGCCCGCCATCTCCTGACCCACGGCGGCCCGAGGCCTCACCGCTGCGCCCAGTGCGGCAAGAGCTTCAGCCAGATGCAGGATCTGGCCCGCCACCGGCACAGCCACACCGGCGAGAAGCCCTGCCGCTGCAGCGAGTGCGGCGAGGGTTTCAGCCAGAGTGCACACCTGGCGCGCCACCAGCGCATCCACACTGGGGAGAAGCCCCACGCCTGTGACACCTGCGGCCATCGCTTCCGCAACAGCTCCAACCTGGCCCGCCACCGCCGCAGCCACACGGGTGAGCGGCCCTACGGCTGCCAGACTTGCGGTCGGAGCTTCCGGCGCAACGCCCACCTGCAGCGACACCTGGCCACCCACGGAGGGGCAGGAGACCAGGCAACGTCTGGGCAGGTTGAGCCACCCCAGGAGTGCCTACAGTGCGGCAAGAGTTTCAGCCGCAGCTGCAACCTGCTGCGTCACATGCTGGTGCACACGGGGGCCAGGCCCTACTCGTGTGTGCAGTGTGGCCGCAGCTTCAGCCGCAACTCCCACCTGCTGCGCCACCTGAGAACCCATGCCCGAGAGACCTTGTACTAGCTTCACCCGAGTTCCACCAGGCCTACCCTGCCTGCCTCTTCCTGGCCAGGTCCAGGTCCCTGTCCCCCAGCCCCAACCCTGGCCCACCCTACCTCCCTCTGGAGCTCCCTCAACCCTGCATGTTTGTTCTTCTCCAGAGGCATCTCTTCTTGACCTCAGAAATGTATTTCAAAATTCCCTAAGTAAAACAGCCTTCTTGAAAGTGGTCCCTCTTTCGCTTTTTTTAAGCTCACCCAAATACCATTTGTAACCCTCCTCACCATGTCACACTGTGATGTCTTTCTCCCTCCCCAATACCTTCAATAATAGGCTGGATGGAAACAGATCTGGGGAGAGGTTCTCCCATCCCAGAAAGGCGCAGAGTGGCGGGATAGGTGCGTGAGGGGGTGGCCATCTATCACAGCCAGTTGTGGGTAAGGCCAAGGAATCTCACCCTGGACTGTCTTCTTCTTTGGAGTCCACCCTAAAAATTTGTGCTGTCCAATACAGTATCTTTTAGCCATATGTGGCTGTTTAAATTAATTAAAATTGAATAAAATTTTAAATCCCAGAGTCAGGATGATTATGGGAAACCTGTCATTTTGAAATGTTGGCAACTAATTCAAACAGACAATGTTAACAGATGAAATGAAACCCGTCTGCAGCCAAGTTGGGTTGTTAGTTGGGGACCCCTAACCACCCCATAATTCTCTGAATCCAAAGCTGGATCGTTGGTGTGCCCCACCTTCTTTTTCCTACACATCAGGCATTCTTGGCCTGCTTCATCCTCATGTGGACAAACTTTTCTTTTTTCTTTTTTTCTTTTTTTTTGATGGAAGCCAAAACTTGTACTTCACAAGAGTTAAAGTTCACACATTAACCAGCTACTAGAGCTTAATAACTGATTTATTCGGTGTTACAATATTAGCGGTCTTCTCGCAATCAGAGGTAAAACCGAAAACAGAAGAGAAAAATATTTGATCAAAAGAGACAACTAGATAAATGTCTACTTGTAACCAGAAGTGCCTATGGAAAAAAATTAAAGGCGTGATGCAGAAGGAATTTAGGAATAAAAGAGGAATTAAATTAACTTTCTTGATGATAATGCTGGAGAGGAAAATCGAAGTCATTTCTGATTGATAATGGAGATTGAAAGAAGTGAGGAATCTCAAAAAACATCCAAAACATTGAAATGGCTTTCTATTTCCCTTAGATTCTGACTCAAGACTAGGAACTAACAGGGTAAGGAATGTGACTCATGCGAAAGCTTATCTTCAAAGTGAAAGCTCTGGTTTAGATAGCAAATGCAACACCCTCCCACTAGCCTGCCTCTCCAGCACCTGGGCAAGCAACTGATCAGGGGATTTCCTTGCTGAGACCAGATTGAGCCTGGTGACCCTTCTCTACACTGCCAGGCAGCCATTATTCATTAACCCCTTTATTGCCCAAATTGGAACCAATTTGCTCTTCTCAGTTTTGATGTTAAATAGTATGCCCTCCAGGGTTAGAGTTCTATATATTCCTATAACCAATAGGAGTATTCCAAGAATATAATTTTGAAATGTTTCCTTTGGAAAATTTTTACCTTTTTTGAAAAATATAAATGCTGATAGGATCGATAGAAATCACTTAAAATTTCAATACAGTCAAAGGTAAATTCTCAATTAAATCTTATGGTCAGCATTATCAGTTCAAAGTTAAAACCTACAGAAATTCTAAGGCACACTTTGTGAGCTAGTCTATTATTTGTAATGCGGATTATGAAATTATGCATTTCCACATAATTAAGTCCATGGAAAACTTTAAAATAGTGAAACATTACCAACATAAACAACTGATTACGATCCCAAATTGTATTGGATAATACATATTACACAAGCTAATGTATTACTTTTAAAATGTAATCGTGTCTATGGCCATGCCACCCTAAACAAGTTGGAGATCCCATTCTGATCTCAGAAGCTAAGCAGGGTCAGGCCTGGTTAGTTCTTGGATGGGAGACCACCTAGAAAGACCAGGTGCTGTGTAGGAGTAAAAAATAAAAAATAAGGGATTGTAAGCTGACAATGTCCTTGCAATCTGTGAGGTCAACCAAGGGTTGCCTCGCCTAAAAAATAAATAAGTAAATAAAATAAAATGAAATAAAATGTAATCGTAAACCAAGACAAACTACAAACCCCTTGAGTGAACTCTAGTGAACCACTCAAACATTTGAGTAACTAAGAACACGACATTAGTGACCAGATGGTTTTATGGAGTCATTTTCCTGTTTTTCATAGAGCTGAATCATTACATTTCTAAAAATCTTTATATTTTTTAAATTAGAACATTGCCCACTACCTCAGTGCTTGATCTTGAAAATATACTGGAAATGGTGGTACTATATCTTCTTGGCACAAGAAATTTTGTTAACAGGAAGAAGGAACTAAAAAACATACCTTCTTGAAGAATTCTTTGATAAGTTTTTGTTGTTGTTTTTATAACAGATGAGAATATGAGATTCATGAGAGAAACAGATCTTAAATCATGTGACTTCTGCTAAAAACATGAGAAAAACAGCCCATTGCAGTTCCAGGGCACACCCAAAGATGTCTGTGGCCTTAGTCTGTGGCTTTTCACCCACTAAGATACTGTGAATTCCCTTGGTCCCTCCACCCACCTGACACATAACTGCTCTTTAACAAATTTTTGTGCAAAGAAAGAGAACTGATCCGCCAGGGCTCAACGGACTGAGGGAGATGAGTGGGCAAGTTCTGAGCCTGGGGAAGGTCAGTGCTTCGGCGGTTGGGAAGTATGTTGGGGTACAGAGAGTCATGAGATGTCACAGGACAAATCTGACTCGTGGGAGAAACAAATTTGACCTCAGGGAAGAACATTTCAAGGAAGAAAGATGGGTCAACTAAGAGACCAAGAGGAGAACCCACAACACTGAAAGTTATTATTTCTTGAGCACCTACTATGTGCCAGAGAATGTGCTGGTCTATTGAGAGGGATAAGACCAGCAATACAAGGGAGAGGCAGCCTCAGGAGAGTAGGGAAGGGCAACTCAGACAGAGGGAACAGCATGGGCAAAGGTCTTGAGATGAGAAGAATTTGGCAGTCAGTTGGAGAATGTTGTCCAAGAGGGGAGATCTGCAGGGACCTGATGCCACAGACAGGGCCTTACAGGCCAGGTCAGGCTTCATTCACTGTGGGAAGATGGGAGGTTCTTAGGCAGAAAGTTATTTTAAACAATAAATCATTTAGGCCTTTGCTGCTGGATGGAAATAGTTTGAAAGAGGCATGATTAGGGAAATGAGCTAAGAGGGCATTACAGTTGTTCAGGCTCCCCGTGACAGTGATTTCAAGTGACCACAACACCCCTGGTGGCTTCAGCACAGGGGGAGGGTTTTCTCTAAGAGTCAAGTGAGAGGACATGAGAGGTCAGTGGAGGTTTGACATAGGGTTGGTTACTTGAGAAATGCAGGGGTGGCGTCTGAAAGAACTTGAATGGTGACTGGGAGGTGAGGTAAGGATATGGCCAAGGGTAGGTGAAGGCTGGTCAGCACATGCAGTGGGCAACTCCCTTCCCCTGGAGCTGGGGAAATCGGAACAGAGATGGGCTTCCCAGTGTAAAGGCATGTCAGAGGGATCTCCTGGAAGTGAAGGAGGGGTAGGATACAGGCCTAAGTGGGGCTCTGCTAAAAGGAACTCTCAGATTGGACTGGCTTTTTCCTGAGGAAGGAAGGGGCCAAGGCCAAGAGGAATAAAGACTTTTACCCCTAGTCCCCTCCCCTGCGAGGTAGGGCAGTGTCCCTCAAAATTATCAGGGCCACCAAGAATTTATTGTCAGGGTCTAGCCTCCTCCTGCAATACTGACAGTTGGCCCCTACAGGGCAGTCTTTGTAGGAATTAAGAGTTCATTCCTACCATCCAAAAAGGGTGTGAAGAAGCTGGCAGATAAGAGTGCAGGATACTGACCCACAGAAATGTCCCTATCCTTCAGGCCTTCCTGGCTTCCAAACCCCTCCCCCACCCCCCTCTGCTGGTGTGTTTCCTCTTCACCAGGCCCATTTCCTCCCCTTCTTTCTTGCTCTATACTTCAGGCCCCACCCTCATCTTCATCTCAGCGGCTTCTGTTTGCTGCCAATCTCACCTGAATGCAAAGCTGGTCTACATGCATGGGCCCGAGGCAGGAAGTCAAGGCTGGGGGGTGAGGGGAGTGGTCAGGGAATTTGGCCTCAGAAATAATCAGCAGTGCCGGCCCTCTTATCCCTTGCTCCTGGTTCCCCCAATCTCTGCTTTGCAGGCCCAGGTGAGGCCACAGACCGAAAGATCAGACTGCTGCCCGCTCTCTACTCTGTCTTCCTGCCTGGCCCACATAGGGGTATGCTATACTCTCTTCCCTGCAACACTGCCTCAGTACACAGGCCTCTGATCTTTGGAGAAAGT
The DNA here is from genome assembly GCF_902729225.1 of Pteropus medius. Taxonomy (NCBI): domain Eukaryota; kingdom Metazoa; phylum Chordata; class Mammalia; order Chiroptera; family Pteropodidae; genus Pteropus; species Pteropus medius. The sequence goes on along the minus strand of NW_024349798.1, from coordinate 5,078,518 downwards.
TGAAAGATTTCAGAAGCCCCAGCCCAATTTGAGCGATGAAGGCCCAAGAGGAGGCTCAGGAGAAGAAAAGGAGGTCAAACTCAGGCCCAAGCTCCCTGATGCCCAGGAGTGGGCAACTATTGAGCATTAACTATGCATCGGGCACTGTGATAAGCGATGTACAGGCTGAAATCTTCAAACCCTCATCACAAGTCCACAGCCAGTGCTCCATTTACAGATTAGAGAAGTCAGGTGTCTTATCTTTGCGTGATCACCAGAGCTAGACCCTGGCCTGGGTCCAATTGATACACTGGGCCCTCGGCATCCCATCCCGAAAGACAGTCAATTTGGTTCAATTAACTTTTATTAAAATGCCGCAGCGAAAGTAACAGGTCAGACCTGGAGAAGGTAACCAGGGCAGGCAGGGTGGAGAGGCTGCACACAGGAAAAAGGCCAGGGAAGTTGTCAAGGATGGGTCAAGGGTGAACAGGAGGGCAAAGGTCACTTCAAAAGATTATTGAGAAGCAGAGAATCAAAGGGCTAGGTGTGGCTGCGATCTTCTTGGACTGTGCGGAGCTCCTTTAGGCCTGTAAGGGACTCAGGAATAACTGTTCCATAGAAGAGAAGAAACTCTTAACCTCATTCCAGATAGCCTTCACTGTATCGCACAAGTGAGCTGCCTTCTCCTTCACCCAGGTCAGCACATCCTGCCATATCTCCTGCAGGCGCTGCAGCATTTTTTGGAAGCACCTCAATAACCTGTCGTAGAAGCTCTCCCCAGGCTGTTGGACCCCTGGACCCTCACTTTCCAGGGTGGGCCTCTGGACTCTGCGACGTAGTTCCTGCTGCTCTTTCAAAAGTAAGGGAGTAGATGCCTGTGGGGTTTGGGGGTGTTCGGTGTCACGCGGCAGGGTGGGAGGGAGGATGCAGCCCCAGGTCCCAACCCTGGCAGAGGCCTCCCAGCCTTTCTGAGAGTCTGGGAGATAGAAGCCTATACATGGAAACTGCCTGCTTTCCTGCCAAAAGCTCCACAGACACAAGGACTTCTCCCAGAGGTTCAGTCCCACAATTTCCCTCAGTGAATAAACCACAATGGTTGTACCTGCTTGTTGGCTGACTGGCCTCTGAGGCCAGCACCAGGCCCAGGCAGTTGATCATCATGCATGGAATTGAGGGCAGGGCTCTGGTTGCTGTGCTGGGCTGCCACCTCCTGAGCTCTCCAGTGGCATCCTTCCATCTACACCTAGCCTACCCACCCCAACTCAGGAGGGCTGTATGTACCATGGCAGCACCAAAATCAAGAGAGAGCAGGGATGAATGGGAAAGCATGGAGGCCTGTGACTGGCACCTTAAACTCACCTGGTCGTCGTTCTGATAGAGAGCATGCATACTGTCAAGCATGTCCTCTTCAATTCTGTCCTGGAGAGAACAGGGTAGGAGGCTGCAGACCTGCTCTTGACTGCTGCTGTCTGCAGCCCCACTCTGACCTCCAGGGTCCAGGTAAGGCACAAGGGAGTCAATAATCTGGCCTAGCCCAACTCCTTGGAATTAAGCTTTGGGGCAGGGGCAAGGCCAAAACTCACCTCCAGCTCTTCTAGTGCTAACTCAACCTGCTGGGAAAGAAATCACTTTGTTTATCATTTATTTATTTATTTACTTACTTACTTACTTATTTATTTACTTATTTATTTATTTTTAGGCGAGTCAACCCTTGGTTGACGTCACAGATTGCAAGGATCTTGTCAGTTTACAATCTCTTATTTTTTATTTTTTATGCCTACAACACCTGGTCTTCCTAGGTGGTCTCCCATCCAAGTGCTAACCAGGCCCAACCCTGCTTAGCTTCCGAGATCAGACAGGATCGGGTTTGTTCAGGGTGGCATGGCCGTAGACAGAAATCACTTGGTGTGAATTCTTCCTGCCTCCCTCACTTTGTCTTAACCTCTGTCCTCAGCTTACCACCTCCCACAGCTGAGTCCAGCTAGGTGCCTGGGGACCAGGTATCTGGCATCTCTTCTCTGTCAACAGTATGTCCTGTGATTTAGACACCTCCCTCAGCTTTCCTGACCTCTGCATCTCCCACCTGTGCACTCACCTGCTACACAGGTGTAAATTTTGTCCATTGAAAGGAATGAGACAACCTGAGGTGGTACCTTCATCATCATCATCATCATCATCATCATCATCATCATCATCATGATGAAACCATGTCATTACACCCAAATTGTGTAGAGCACAGCAGTGGGGACACTGACTTACCTGGTCTTCACTCGTATTTATCACACGATTACAGATTACGTCTATATTCTTGTGCTGTGAAGAGAGATAGAATTGGGGGAAAGAGGCTTGATCCTTCTCCCTCCTGGGTCACCACATGGGCCAGAACATTCTCAGCCTCTCACAGTAGAACCCAGGCCCCACTCACGCCCCAGCCCCTCACCCATACATGTGGAAGACCTTCTTACCATACGAACCCTCAGCTGCTCAATTTTTGAGGGGTCTACCTGTGGAAGTAACAGTGATACTCAGGTCTTATATGACCCTCCAACTCCCGCTCCTGTTAGATACATACACACGTGCATATGCACACACACACACACACACACACACACACACACAACACGACAATCAAACATACAAGTATAAATGTTGTTCTGGAGTGTGCTGGGTAATTTGGTTCCCAGGTACCTGACTCTCTATGGTCTTTGGTGAGAGTTGGCTGATGAAGGAATTGTCAGTGACCACCCCTCTCTGAGGCAACAACAGAGACACAGGGGTCCTTACATCTAGCTGCTCTTCCTGACTGCTGACCTGGCAGGCCCACAGCACCCTAGGCCCATTCTCATACCCAGACATTTGGCTCAACTAGAGAGGTAGGACGTATCCCACTTCTCATGAGTCTCCACCTTATGGCCCCATCTTGGCCACTGAGCCCTGGATAATTCCACGCCATCATTCCACAATCCCATTGTCACAAGTCCCAGAGTGCTCTGGAGGATCTGGTCAACCTTACAATTGAGGTTGGGAGAGTGGTAGGGTGGGAAGGTTGGAAGGGAGGAATAGACAATGAGGTCGATGCCATGCACCTGAGAGGAATTTTAAGTTTCCAGAAAAACACTGCCCACTCCCCACCCCAGGTTTTTAAGGTATAAAGGATCCACTAGGATCGGTATTTCTTCTGACTTCAGGACCCTCCATTTTCCAGCTTCCCCCACAAACATGTCGGGTCCAATTCCTAAAGTCACACCTTGTCCCATAATACTCATTGTCCCTGACACACACATGACATACATTTCTTCTCACACATACACAGAGCTGTCCCCACAATTTCCCTCCTAGACAGGAATTCTGCCCCACAACAAGGACCTGCTACATGAAGTGAAGGGCTCAGCACAAAATGAAACTATGGAACCCTTTGTCAATAAATTATTTAGAATTTCAGGACAGTGACAGAAGAACATTGGACCAACCAGGCTCAGGTCCACCATGAGACTGGAGCCCTTTTGACCATACAGTCGTATTCCCATGACCCCCTGCTTCCCCAGGGGCCTCCCTATGGCCCAGGGAGGATGAGACAGAGACAGGTGCATGGGAAGGGATCAGCAGGGTGGTGGCTGTGTTGGTGGGAGAGGGAGACATGCAGTGGGAAATAGGACTCCAGGGCCCACTGTCCCCCCATCACTTGCTCTCACTTACCTTGTTGTAGCACATGGTTGCTCAGATTTGGGGGCTGTAGCCTTGTTCCTACAAGTATGAGGAGAAGTGTTTTAGAAAGGCAGCCTCTCCCTCCACCCTCACAAAGTCCCTTTGGCAGCAGCTCCCTCCGGGGCCTCCACTGAGCCAGTTACCTTCTCTCAGATCCTCCGGGCACAGAGCAAGCTGAGGCTTCTGCACCAGAGGGAGGTCCTGCTGATTTAAGAGCAAGGAAGTGGCGGGGTGGGGTGGGGTGGGGTGGGGGTAAAGCAGGGGTGGGGTGAGTGGGGTGGGTGGTGCCTGTCCCAGAACAGGATAAAGGGCTGACTGACTGGTGTGTATTTGGAGGGATAGATGTGAAACAAAAACAGAGACAGAAGGACAAACAGAAGAAGGAAAGACAAGGAAAGGGAAGCCTGAGAGGCCTGGGAAGGGAGGGTGTATCCTTTATACCCTGGGTCCCTAGCTGTAACTCCTCCACCTTCTGAACTGGGATGTGAATCTCTGAGCCTGAGATGGAGGAGGGGCAGAGGGAAAGTCCAGACTTGAGAAAGCAGGTTGGATCATTTCCCAGAGCTTCCAAAAATAATTATCCAGTTGGAGGCTAGAGTATACGTCATGTCCAATGTCCAGAGAAGGTTCTGTAGCAGCTCCAGGCTCAGGACAGGGCAGGAAGTGCAGCCACCTTAGGTGGCTTTGTTTCACACCACCTGGCTCACCTCCCAGCTCTTCCCTAATACCCCACTCTGGGCCAAAGCCCCACATGGCTCAGCACTGCCATTGTATTGCCCTCTGTATTAGTGTCCCATGGCTGCCAGGACAAAGCACCACAAACTGGGTAGCTAAACAACACAAATTTATTCTCTCAGTTTTGGAGGCTAGAAGTCAAAATCAAGCTGTTGGCAGAGTTGGTTCCTTCTGAGGGCCCTGAGGGAAGGATTTGTTCCAGGCTCAAGCCTAGGCTTGTAGATGGCGTTCTTCACGTTCACATGGTGGTCTCAATGTATACATGTCTGTCTCCTGACTTCCCACTTCTATAAGGACACAGGTCATGTTGGAATAGACCTCATTTAACTTGATTCCCTCTGTGAAGATCCTATCTCCTATTAAGGTCACATTCTGAGATACTGGGGTTAGGACTTCAGCATACGAATTTGGGGAGAATCACAATTTAACTCCTATCATCCTCAAAGACACTTTGGCTCCTGAGGGGCCACCCATGTGAGCCCCACAGGGACAGACCTACAAATCACTCTTCCTTGGTGAAAGGCTCACTTCGATTAACTAGACTTCAGCTGGCATCTCCCTTAAGAGTCCATTCAATTGTCTAAAATTCCCCTTGCGCACCCAGAAAGTTCATACCCTTCCCTGAGCCGTCTTCGAATTCCAGGGTGGGAGAGATAGAAGTTTGCTGCTCCTGCTTTAGGCACAATATTATTTCTGGGCTTCATCTCTAGGAGCCTGGCTCCGTGACCCACGTGACACTCAACCCTTCCATGACTATCTCACAAAGGCCACCATCCATGTGAAGACGTTTTGTGTTTTACTGTGGATTACACCATTTTTTTTTTATAGCTTTAGTGAGATATAATTCACATTCAATACAATTCACCCAGTAAAGTGTGCAAGTCAATGCCCAGAACTGTTTGACTATCACAATTGATTTCAGAACATTTCACCACCTCAAAAAGAATTTCTGCACCCTTTAGCCATCATCCCCAAATTCTCACATTCCCACTCCCCACCAGGCTTAGGCAACCACTAATCTACTTTTTGTCTCTATAGATTTTTCTATTCTGGACATTTCATATAAGTGAAATCGTACAATATGTCACCTTTCTGCGTCTCGTTTCTTTCACTTAGCATAATATTTTCAGGATTCATCTAGGCCACATGTGTCAGAGTTTCATTCCTTTTTATGGCTGAATAATATTCCGCTGTATAAATAGACTGAATTGTATCTATTCATCTACTGATGAACATTTGGGTTGTTTCCAGCTCTTGGCAAGTATGGATAATGCTATGAACATTCATATACAAGTTTCTGTGTGGACATATGTTTTTTCTCTTGAGTATATACATAGGAGTAGAATTGCCAGGTTATATGGTAACTACGTTTTTAAGTTTTTGAGGTACCACCAGACTCCTCCAAAATTCCTGCACCATTTTACACTCTCAGCAGCAGTGTATGAAAGTTCCAATTTCTCCACATCCTCAGCAATACTTATTATCATCTTTTTGATTGTAGGCATTCTAGTGGGTGTGAAAAGGAATCCCATAATGGTTTTGATTTGCATTTCCCTAGTGATTAATGATGTTGAGCATCTTTTCATCTGCTTATTGGCCATTTATATATCTTCCTTGAAGAAATATATACTCTGATTCTTTGCCCATTTTAAAATTGGGTTATTTATCTTTTTATTAAGTTGCATTCTGGTTACAAGTTCCTTATCACATATATTATTTGCAAATACTTTTTCCCATTCTGTGGGTTGTTTTTACTTTTTGATAGTGTCCTTTCAAGAACAAAAGTTTTAAATTTTGATTATGGAACTGTACCACTTAAAAATAATTTTAATCAATTCGACATGATATTTTTGTGTAGTAGACTTAATAAATTCTTAAAGGCTGGAGAAGTTTCCATGTAGCACTGAAAGCAGCCTCAAACTGTACATTGGACATCCCTCAACCAACTTTTGGGTTCCTCTCTCTGCTTCCTCCTCTCACTCATTCTCCTTCCATTCCCCACCTGCCACCCATCAACTCTGGATTCAAGTCTGTCAAGTTCCTGCTACCAAAGGTCCATCTGTGCTCAGAAGAAATGAAGGACTTTCTCAGTCATTTTTATTGTTTTTGTGGGTGGGGCTGATAAGCTTTTAAAATACAAGTCCCCCAGCCACCCCCTCATATTTCAAAAAGATCCTAACAGTGTACCAGATGGTTTTCTGGTGGCTTAGAATCCTCAGATCATGGACTAGTTGAATATACCTGGCTGTTGCCATCATAATGTTCTGCTTATTCTGGCCAATGGCTGGCATGGTCCCAGCTCGCTGAGACTGTAGACCACAGTCTCAACTCCAGGCAGCACTGTGGGGCCATGAGGCTGGATGGCAACTGAAGAAGTAGCTGCTAACTGACTCCACCCATGGGATTGACCTCTATCAACCAAGGCCATCAGCTTGTCTTAAAGAGAACATGAAGAGGTTGGCTCCTGGGAGAAAATGACAGAGACATAGAAAAACCAGGAGACAGAGATGACAGCTGCTGGCCCAGCCCCCTTACCCATTTAAATGAAGACTCTTGGCCCCACCGTGAGTGACGATTCAGAATGAGGGCAAGGGATTTACATCTTTAAGTTCTCTAGCTGATTCTGATATGAAACATTCCAAAAGCACAGTTCCAGAGGCAGTTTTATATCCTGAATTCCGTGGAGAGAGTAGGGGGGAAGGTGGGAGAGAGGGAGTGGGGAGTGAATAAGGCTCCACCCACTATTACCCAGGAGTGCTGAGGAGACCGTGACCAGGATTAAGAGAGTACTCAGTCCACTGTCTTTCCACCAGCTGACCCAAGGAGTTCTTGAGGGAATTGCGGACACTCCAGTGTGTAGGCAGAGATTGGTTTTTAGGGGTAGGAGGGTGTCCTATTGAATGAGAGCAGTTCTGGGTCCAGGGTGGTGACCAGCAAGGAGGTCCACAGGCCGCATCGTGGAGGGTCGACCTCCTGGCCACTGTTGTCACCCAGGAAGTGTAGCACTGGTGCTCAAGGGTGGTCTCAGGGCTGGGTCCCAGGTCCCCATTCATGTGGAGTTGACTGGGATGTGGTGGAAGCAGAACAGGATGAGAAACTTGTGGAAAACTCAGAGCAGAGGGGATGTGAGGGTGTGGGGATGGGGCTGGCTTTCAATCTCTCAATCAGGCTTGTCTTCTAAAAACCCAGATTGAGCGGACGTTGCTGGGCGGGGCAAGGGCTACAGGGAGTCAGCAGGCTGCTTTCCGAGAAAAGACAGCTATTTCTGGAAAGGAAAGTCCCCCCGGGGACAACACACCACTGCAGCGGTTTCTGTAGATGGAGTGGCGGTGGGCAAAGTCAAACACTTCCGGTGTTCATTCCAAGGACCAACCTTTGTCCACCTGTCCCCGGGAATTAACTCCACCCTCATCCCGCGCTGAGCCAGCTCCTGAGAACAGAGGATGGGGCTCTGCAGAGATCACAACCCCCAACAGGCCCGCGGTGGGAGACCCTGACCCCTCCAAGTAGGGCCTGTACCCCCTCAGCGGGAGGCGACGCCCGCCACCAGCAGGGGCAGAAGGGGCAGCAGGAGAGGCACCGACCGCTGTCCTGCAGCCTGGTTGATTTCGCACTGACAGTTGCAGGTTCCGGGCTTGAGCGTCGCTTTGGGGGGCTTGGGGTTGCCAGGGCCAGCGCTGGGGGCTGGGCAGTCCAGCCACTCGGGGCCCATGGGTTGTGGGGAGTCCGGCTCGGCCTTGACGCTGCCCTTGGGAAAGCGCCAATAGTGGGCGCCCTTGAAGAAGTAGGTGTCACCTGCGGGGCGGGCGGAGACGCTGCAGGGCTGGTCCAGACTGCCCCAAGACCCGCTCCTCCCGAGGGCTCCCGGAAATCCCCCAGGATAGCCTCTAGCCCAATCGCCCAGGGCCAGTAGCTTGCAGTCCCGGAGTCCCAGACCCTCCGCGCGTGCTCTCCTACCTGTGTTGCTGACAGTAACATCGTCAGGGGAGTGAGGCGCCCCCTCCCAGAGACTCAGGTCGCGCGGGTAGCCGGGGTCTGGGCGTGCAGCCGCGTCGTCGTACCGCCAATAGCGCTGGCCCCTGACCAGGTAGGTCTTCCCGTTCAGTGGCCACGAAAACACAGCGTCCACTTCTTCCCCCGGAGGCAGCCCCAGCTCGGCCAGCGGCCGCGCGGCGCCCTCCAGCTGCCGATCCTGGAACACCCAGAACTGGGGCCCTGCAGGGAAGAGGCTTGGTGAGCAGCTGCTCTCCATGCCCCACCCTCCCGCCCCGGGGCCGCGGGTCCCACTCACCGCTGAAGAGGAGGATTCGGCCATCGGGGTACCGGGAGTAGGCGGCCTGGATGACCTTCACCTGGGAGGGCAGCCCCTCCCAGAAGCGGTGGAGTCGAGCAGGCCGGGGAGACACCAGCTGTCCCGAGGGCTGGAGGCGCCAGAACCAGGGGCCTGTGGGGAGAAAGGGTGGGCATGGGGCATGAGATGGCAAGAGGTCCTTGTCCGCCAGAGTGTGTGGCTAGACGCAGTGCTGCGGTCCCCCTCCCACGGCGGAGTGGGGAAGTCCATGTGGAAATCAAGAGTGCAGTGACTCTAAGGTGACCAGCTGGCCCAGGGCTTTCCTTCTACCACCACCCCAACCCCCACCCTCCCCCCTCCACCACCTCTGCACTGAAAGTCTCTGCATCTGGTGGAAACCTCACTGACCCAGTAGGTCACCCTAAATGGGTAAGAAGCCAGCTCTATGGGGTCAGGGGAGATCTCAAGTGACCCACCTTTGAAGAAGAAGGTTTCCCCACGGATGTTGGCGATGGCGTCAAAATTGCCATCACATCGATCAGGGACAGGGAAGGAGGGGCTGGGGAGGAAAGAAGAAATGAGAAGAAAGGAATAAGGGCTTCTCCTCTCTTCACCTTGATGACAGTCCTATGGGGTGAGGACTCTTACCATGCCCATCTCACAGAGGAGGACATCAAGATTAGGGAGCTCACCCAAGGTCACACAGATGGAGAAGGACTCACCTATCTGGGGGCAGGGCAGGAGGTGCAGGAGGAGGAGCCAGGGGTTTCCTTGTGGGCTCATCATATGGGGTTCGGGGCGCTTTCCCTGTAGAGAGAGTCAGAGAAGTGTGGGCTCCCTCCCTGCTGCAGAGGCCACAGAGAGAGCCCCCCCACCATTCCCTGTACCGTAGAGCTGCTGAAGGCCTTCACGGTCATCCTGGGATAAGCGATACTTGGTGGGGTCGCCCACTGGGCCCTGGTAAAAAGGTCTCATGATGGAGTCAGGTGCTGAGGAGTGGCCCAGGCCCAGGGCATGGCCAAACTCATGAACAGCCACAGCAAACAAGTCAGTCCCTTCACCATCTGGAAGGGAAAGTGAGCTGGAGCTGTGGCTGCAGGAACCAGGAAAGGGGGCAGCCAGGAAGCCCCTGGGAGAAGGGCTTGCTGACAGACAGGAACACCTCCAGAGGTGGCCACAGCCTCCTCCGCCCAGAACCCTTCCTGAGCCATTTCGTCTTTCCTATATGTGTACATTTACTCAGTAAATATTTTTATTTGGCACTGCTAGACATGGGGACAACAGGCTAAAAATGATCCATCCATAGAACAGGTTAGGGAAAAGGCAGGAGGAGACAGTGTGGACACAAGAAGGGGTGAACTTACACTGATATAGCCCCTGCCCCCAGGAAAGGAAGATTGCACACAGAAATATTTGGGGGAAACAAGATTTGGGGGCGGGGTGGGTGCATGCAGTTCTCTCAGGGAAGCCTCAGTCCTTGGAGTTTCCCCTCTCCCAGCTCCAGTCTGTTGTCAGCGGTCCCCACCCCTCCCCATCCTTCTCACTCCCACCCTTGAAGAGTGTTGCTTAGTCTCCTTGGACTCTGCTTCCA
>NW_024349798.1:4987485-5067991 GCF_902729225.1 Pteropus medius | reverse complement strand
CTCCCCACCACTACAGCCTTCATCCATCTCCTCGGAACCTGAAGCTCCAGCAGGCACTCTCTGACCACAGCCTGCTGGCCTGGGCGCCCAGCCTCGCTCCTGGCCTTGCTGAACAGAGGCCTCTTCCTTGGGGACCCAGCCCAGGCGCCAGAAGGGAGCCTCTTCACACTCCCAGTTGCTGGCAGAATCCCAGCTCCTCATCCATCCACCAGCAGCCTGCTGGCTCCTGCTTCAGCAGGTGAGAGGCTAGAAGAGACTGAGACAGCAAGAGGGGTGAGCAGCCCTCAGGGAGGCACGGATTTCCCCAGATGTTGATCTACTTCTCGGAAATCGCTAACCAGGGTCAGCAGTGTTGAAAGCGGGTTTATTGGAAGTGACCTGGTGAACTGAAAAGCAACTTTCTCTCAGCCACTAAAGGCCACTAGATGAGAGTCTAAAAATGAAATAACATAAGTCATAAGAGTAGCAAACACTTATCCTCATTTACTTTTCACAAAACCTCTACCTTCAACCCCATTTTACAGGCCTGGACACTGAGGCATAGAGAGATCAAGTTAAATCACAGAGCTGCTCTGGGTTCTTTTTCTGAGAAACTAGAGGAAGTTTGGTGTCTTAATCAGGTAGATCTCTCTCATTTCTCACCCTCCTCTTCCCTGCCTTGCCTCTCCTTTGGCCACACCTCTTCCTTGCACCCTTCTCACGCTATGCAGCTGGGGGAAATTACACAACTATGCAGATCCAGCCCCACAGAAATAGTCTGTGGGGGTCCTCAGCAACTTCTCTCATCCTTGTCGTGGGCCCCACCAGGCAGCTCCTTTTCTCTCTACATTCAGCCTAAATTCCAGGCCCACAGCCCCTCAAGCCACCACCCAGCCCCAGCCCCCAACTCTTACATGTCAAATAATGACAAATGTGTTTCCTATTTCATCAAGACAGGACATTCTCTGTAATCTGTAACTTCCTGTGCACTCAGGACAGGTAGCTTCATCTCCCCGATGTTCACCTCCTGCCTCCTGCTCTGCCCTGTTTGAGGACCTTGCCTTGCTCACCTCCTCCAGGATAAGAACTTCCCTGCATCCATTCATGCTTCCATCCACCCATCTGTCCATCTGTCCGTCTGTCCGTCTGCCCGTCCGGCCATCCATCCATCCATCCATCCATCCATCCATCCATCCATCCATCCTTTCATTTATCCATCTTCTACCCCTTTCTTGCTATTGGTTCATCCCACATCCTTCAGTGCTCAAGACTCCCTTATCCTAAGATACCTCCTGGACCTGTCCACTCTGCATCCACATTCTTCTCTCTTCCCAGCCAGTTCTTTTGTCAGTGATCTCAATTCAGTCTTTATTTCTTCAGCTCCTCTCACTTCTAACCCCACTCTGGTCTGGATTCTTTCTCCACTCACCAAGCCTACAAGCATTAAAGTCACTTCATTCCCAGAAGACCAAATCTAAGCCCATGTAACTTACTGGACTGGTTTGGTGCTCTGCCCACTGCTGACCACTTCCTCCTTCACTTTTGTTCTTGATCATCTTTTGGCCTGTTCTTTCTCCATTCCTTTGGTTCCTCTTCCCCTGACAACCTCCCTTTTACTATGGGGCTCTCCACAGCTCTGTACTTGACTTTCACATTCCACCCTCTCCTCCTGCAACCTTACCAAGCCCCAGTACCGCTGACTTTTAAATCTGCCACCAGGCCCAGCTCTGATAGCATCGGGCAATGAACAGAGCGCTACTCCGTGCCAGGCCCTGTGAGAAGAGCTGGAGATGAATTATTCGTTTAATCTGCACATCCACGCTACCAGCAGGTACTATTACTATCCCCATTTCTCAGATGAAAACACTGAGCACAGTGAAGTCAAGTAACTTATACATGTAGCAAGCTGAGGAATCCAGCCTTGAGTTCCACTTCAAGCTCATGTTCTTCAATGCTGCATTACACAGCCTCACCACTGCGGATGCTATCTGTACCTCATTCGAATTCTCTCTAAGCCTGTTCCCCCATCCCCTGACCACCCCCTTCCCCAGAAAATGGCTCTCCCTCCCGGCCTGCCTTTCCCCAGCAGTTTATATCCAATGGCTGATTGATCAAGGACTAGAAGAGCTGGGCACCTTGCCTCCAGGCAGGACCAACCCTGTGGCACTATTTGTGCTCCAGAGCTCCCCATGGGGTCAGGCTTCTCTGGAGCTGAGACCACATCCTTGCTCAGCTTCTTTCTCTAGTCTTCTCCTGCTTCCATTTCCCCTGAGAATGTGTCCCTGAGAAACTGCTTACATAAGAATTTCCATCTCAAACTCCCTTTCTGGAGAACCTGACCTAAGTCAGAGGAGTCCTAGTTCTAGAGCAAGATACTGAACCATCAATGCACCAGCTATGCTGACCTCCCATGGCGTTGCAAACATATGCCCCCACCTGAACTCACCCCTGCCTTTCCCCAGTCTGCTCCTCCTCCCACAGTTACCACCTGCATTGACAGGACTATGTCCTCCGGGGGCTGGCACCTCACTCTCCTACACTCTTTGCCCCCAGGATCCAGTCAGATCCCAATCTTTACCCATCCTGACTACATTTCCCTCAGAGCCACCCACTGCCCTCTGTTTCCCTCCTCCCATCACCCACCACCATCTCTTACATGGACCCTGTAGCAACTTCCTGCCTCTTTGACCCTATCATCCCTGCACCACAGCCAATGGTACTTCTAGAATGTAAAACCTCCCACGTCTCCTATTGCCTTCGGAATCCTACAATCCAGAGTCCTCTCCATGCTCTCTAAGGCCCTTTGTGGTATGAAACCTACCTTCAGTCCTCTACGGTCTTCCTCCTGACACCATATTTTTGCCTTCCAGCCCCAAATGTCCCAGGCCATTTCTCACCCCAGTGCTCCCAAGCCCGACCACTCCTGAGTATCCTGAACTCAGCCTGCCCACTAGCTCACTCTGTATGTGTGTGTGTACACATGTGTGTGTGCAATGAACAGAGTCAGAGTCACTGCTTCTAGGAAGCTCCCCTCAGCCAAAAGCCTCGGGTTGGCCTTTCCTCTGAGCACCCACATGCTTAAGGACTTCCCTGTTGTGATTCCCTGTAGCTGTGTCACTGTGTGTAGCAATTGCCAATTACTCTTCTGACTCAGCTGTGGGACAGAGCTGTGTTTTTGCCTCTTTAAGTCCTCAGCCCCAGCTCGGAGCTAGGCACCCGACAAGCCTCTGTGATGGGTTATTTTCTGTGTCCAGTTGGCCAGATTATGGTCTCAGCTCCAGAACAGCCTAGATATTGCTGTGGATGTTATTTTGTAGATGTGATTAAAATCTACAATCAGTTGCCTGTACGCAAAGCTGATGACTTTCCACACTGTGGGTGGGCCTCATCTAATCAGTTGAAGGTCTTAAGAGCAAAAACTGAGGTTTCCTGGAGAAGGAATTCTGCCTCAGGACTGCAACACAGAAATCTTGCCTGGGTTTCCAGCCAGCTGGCTTGCCTTAGAGAGTTCGAAGTCAAGATTGAAACATCAATTCTCACCTGAACTTCCAGCCTGCAGGCCTGCCCTACAGATTTTGCCAGACCCTGCAATCCCGTGAGCCAATTCCTTAAATCACTTCACACACACACACACACACACACACATCTTATTGGTTCTGTTTCTCTGGAGAAGCTCAACTTATACAACCTTCATCAATAAATGTAATTTAAACCTAATTCTTAAGGACAGACAGACCTGGAGAGAGGACATCTCACAATAGGGAACATTGTACCTTTTGACCCAAAAGTCCAGATCTCCTCATCGTCGAAGTGAGTGTCCCCAGAAATGGAATGCTCCCCAGGGAAGAAGGCGTGGGCTAGGGTGCCCCCCTGCCCGTCGAAGGGGTAACTGTCCTGGTGGTAGGCCCGGGCAAAGTCGATGAGGATGTCAGGCTCTATCGGGCCCTGAGAACCCACCTCCTGGAATTTCAGGCCTGACTCAATACCCCAGGTGGTCAAGGCATGGTGCATGAGGGTCCGCACAGTGTCCTGGCTCAGTGCTGAGCTCTGGGGGAAGGAGAGTATCCTGGAGAGAGAGGAATGAGGAGTAAGGGTGGCCAGGGATACAGAAGCTGGGGCCCAGAAGGCAGGCCCAGGGTGGGGTGGGCACCAGGACCTACCTCCAGGTCAAGGTTCGCTTCTTCCACATACTACCACTCAGAGCATACCTGCGGCGCCGTCTAACAAGCCCTGCCACCCCTAGCACATCAGGCAGGGAGCAGCGAGGCTTATGCATGGTGGCCATTGTCACTGGGTCTGTAGAGAGGTTGGAGAAGGGGGAGTGGGATCAGCAGAAGGACAACCTACCCTAATCATGGTACCAGCTAACTTTCTACATGGGGAAACTGAGGTTCAGAGAGGTTAGGAAACTTGCCCCATAGCTTGGATTTGTTTGATTCTGGAAGCCAGCTCACATTAAATTATGACATTGCCTTTCTGGATGGTATCACTCTCTGTACCTGGCCCTGGACAGACTAGCATCACCTCCAGGTGATGCTCAAAGTTTCAGGTAGGGACGTTGGGGGTCCCACTTCTCCGAGCTCTGGCAGTTGGACTCAAGAAAGGACCTCTAGGGGTGTGGTGAGAACTCCTCTCTTTGCCAGAACGCTCTGGGAGGTTGCCCACACCCTAGTTCCCAAGTCCCCATCACGTCCAGATAAAGTCCAAAGTCCTCGAACCAGCTGGGTCTCTGGTCTCCTGTGGCAAACCAACCTCTCCTGCATCAGAGCTGCCTGGAATCCTCTTATCCAACTTGGCTCAATTCTCAGTAGTCTCCTCATTTTTGAAAAAAAGTCAAACCTCACCTCTGCTTGAGATCACAAAGAGTAACTGAGCATGTGTAGATACCAGATGTGCAGGCCAGTGGACAGGACAGGGAAAGATCCTGCCTTCCCTCACAGCTAGGCAGGATCTCTCCAGTTCTCTCTTCCCATTTAACATAACAGATGAGGCTCTCAGCTCTACCTCCAAAATGTGCATCCTGGATTCAACCACTTCTTGTCACCCACACCCCCACACACCCTAGTCAGGCCACCGTCATCCTTTGCTTGGATGCTGCAATGCCTCTTTCCTGGCCTCCATGCTCCCCATCCTCCACTCTCCACCAGCAACCAGAGGAAGTGTAAAACTGCGAGACAGTTGCTTCTTTCTGTCAAACTTTCCCATGGTTCCTTACCATGTTTGGAATCAAACCCAAACACCTTTCAAGCTCCCTCTCCCCAATCAGGCACTTGTTCAGCCCTTCAGTCCCCTCTCATCACAGGTACACAGTCTTTGCCTGCCACAGGGCCTTTGCACTCTTCTCCCATATCTTCCCACGGCTGGCTCCTCTTTGTGTCCTACAGGTTCTTTGTGTCATAGGAGCTCCTCTCAACTCATATGACACCTTTCAGAGGAGGCTGACCGGAGCAGACCAGCCCCTCAATACCGTCCATTAGCATTTTATTTTCTTCAAAACACCACTATCTGAAATTATCTTGCATATTTGTTCTTGATCTCCAGAGTGTGTCTGTCTCTCTCTAGAATGTCAGCCTCCTGAGAGCAGGGACCTTATCTACTTTGCTCACAGCTATATCAGCAGAGCCTGAATTGGCCTTGCATGTAAGAGATTCTGGATAAATATTTACTGAAAGAGAAATGCCTGATAACCACCTGAGTTGGGACCTAGGATCAGCATTTTTATAGCTTCAATGTGCATGTTGAGGTTTAAGAACAGCTAGATAATGGTCAGACTGGGTGCAGAGGCAGGGCTAGAGAGGGAGTGGGGGCCACCTACCCAGGAGACCGGTCTCAGGAATCCCTGCAAACCTCTGCATGACCTTGATGGCATCCCGCAGCTTTACAGGGCTCTGCAGCTGGGCCTGGGCTGGGTGGGGTGGTGGCAGGTAGCCATAGCGGGTCAGCCAGTCCTAGGCCATAGGAGAGAACGGGTGAAGCGGGAAGGGTGGGAGGGATGGGACTCTGCCTTCCCACTACCATCTTCGAAGCCCCACCTCTCACCAGGCATCAGGAACCCAGGGCCCCCAGCCCCAGGTGCCTGCTCGCTCCTCCCCCGCCCCCCCCACCCCCGCGGCCCCAAGGTCCTGGCCTTCCAGACTTGGGTTTTCCAGTCTTTATCTGGCCCGAAGGGTCCTGGTCCCCACCTCCCCATCCCAGTCCCTTTCCAGATCTTCAGATCCCTATCCCAAACCTGACAGATGCAAAAATCTGGGTTCCCAGACCCCACTCCAATCACTCTTTGGACATTTGAATCAGGCTCCAGCCTGACCTACGAGTCCCGTACCTGCTGCCCTCTCCCAGCCCACCAGAAAATCCCAGGAGCAGATGGACTCCGTACTCACCACGCCCAGGCTCACGTCCTGCGCGGCGGGTTCCTGGGCGCGCGCCGGCGGCTGGAGCAGCGCGAGCAGCAGCGCCAGGAGCCGAAGCATGGCGCGCTCCTGCCTGGGCAGCAGCAGGGCTCGAGAGGGCCGGGACGGAGCCCCCCTGGGGGCCCAGGAGAGAAGCCCAGAGACTCTGGGGTGGGGGGGATTCGGCGCAGAGTATGAAGGGAGGCAGGAGGACTGGGGGCTGCACTGGGATCCGGGGCCCTGGGCGGCACAGAGCAGGTATACGGCGGCGTCTAGCGGAGGGCCCAGGGGCGCGGGGATCGCTGGGGTACCGGGACGATTGAGAGTGCAGGAGGGGGCGGAGATCCGTACTCCGGGACCGGTCCAGTCTGGGCGCCGCACAGTGCAGGCAGCCCCTCCCTCCAGGCGGGCGGAGCGGGCGCACCCGGCTAAGCGGTGACGGCTTGGCTCGGGAAATGGCCCAATCTTCGGACCTCCAGCGAGAAGGGGCGGGGCAGGTGGTATCCCGGGTCGCCTGCCGGGACCCAAGGTACTCTCCCGCGATGTCAGGGCGTGGCCGGGTGAGGAGCGGTGGTGAGGAGCCCCGGCCACGCCCCTGGCTTCACCTCCCACCGCTGCCACAAGTTTCTCTTCCCCGATCCCAGCTCCGGCGGGAGTCCCCCGGGCACCGCTAGCTTCTGCTTTCTCAGACCAAGCAGCCCCCCCAGGGGAGGCGGGCGTATTGCAGGTGTAGTTCCGGGCGCAGGAGTCTAGGACATTTCTCCCCGGCAGAATCTGGGCGCGCCCCACGTGGGTGCTGCGCGGGCGCCACGCCTGCGGTCCTAGTGTTCATTTCCCAAACCATCTGGGCTGTGGAGGTCTCGGCCTCCGAACACCGTAATCACGGCATCTCTGAATCCCAGACCCAGGGGCTGCCCTGGACGGTGCCCCTTTTCCACAAGTAGGAGACATTTATAATCCAGTAACATCCATACAGCAGCTCGAGCGCCCGCAGCGTGCCAGGAACGCGGGAGAGCAGATCCTGGAGACCAAAGACCCTCGGAGTCGCGCCTCACCGGCGCGCACCACCTAGGGAGCCCAGGGCTAGGAGGCCCGACAGCTAGAGAAGGATCCGGAGGAATGCGGGGATGGGGGGTAGGGGGTGGAGGAGTTGCCTTCCTGGCGAGGGGCGGGCGAGTGGGTGTGGGTGATACAGCCACTGTCTCTGGAGCAGTGCAGCCATGGAACCAAAGGTGTGTTTTAGACAAAATTAAAAGAAAGCAAGATTAGCGAGCTAGAGATGCAAACTAAAACACATTCTGCATTAGGCCTCTGCGCTGCCATAACAAACTACCACAAACTGGGTGACTTAGACAACAGAAATTATTTTCTCACATTTCTGGAGGCTAGAAGTCCAAAATCAAGGTGCAGGCAAGGTTGTTTTTCCTGTCATTTCAAGGCCTCTCTCCACAGCTTGCAAGAGGCTGCTTTCTCCCCATGTCCTCGGCATGGTCTTTCCTCTGTGCTCATGCAGCTGGAGTGTTTCAGTGTGTGTCCACATCTCTTCTTCTTAAAAGGATACCAGTCAGATGGGATTAGGACACACCCCAACAGCTTCATTTTACATAATCACTTCTGTAAAGGCCTAGTCTCCAAATACAGCCACATTCTGAGGTCCTGGGATCAGTCTGCAGTGGATCCCATGTGTGATAAAAACCCAGTCTTCCTCCTGATTGTGTCTTCTCTCTCACTACTACCGCACCCACAACATTTTTGACACAAAGATGTGTGTTTTTGTGGGGTTTCTTTCCACAGCAGGTAATTCTCTGTGACACCAGTTGGGTGTCCTACAATTCAATTCTGACACTAACCAGAGTTAGCACAGACCCTACAAGTTAAGGGCTCAGTCCCAGGAGACTACCCCTACTTCAGACACCAGTTGAAAGACGTGGGTCCCAGGTTACCCACAACTTCTGCTGACTTGGCTACAAATCATAGGTTCCCATTACCACCCCCACCCCTGATTATTTGCTAGAACAGCTCACAGGACTTAGGGAGATACTAGCTTACGTTTACCAGTTTATTATGTAATAAAGGATACAGCTAAGCAGCCGGATGAAGAGATAATATCGGGTGAGGTCTGGAAGGGTCTCAAGAATAAGAGCTTCTGTCCCCACGGAGTTGGGGCATGCTACCTTCACGGCATATATAGGTACTCACCAACCCAGAAGCTCTCTGAACATCATACTTTTGAGATTTTTATAGCAGCTCATCACGTAGTCATGATCAATTATTAACTCAGTCTTCAGCCCTTCTCCCCTCCTTGGAGCATGGGTGATGGGGCTGAAAGTTCCAAGCTTCTAATGATGGTCTTTCGGGTGACCGGTCCCCATCCAGGAGATATTAGGAGCCCACTCAGAGTCACCTTATTAGAACAAAAGATAACTCCTCTATCAGTCAGGAAATTACAAGGGATTTAAAGAGCACTGGGTCAGGAACTGGGGTCAGAGATCAAATAATAGAACAAAAGATGCTCTTAATGTTCTTATCACTTAGAGAATTACAAGGGTTTTAGGAACTCTGTGCCAGGAACTGGGGGCAGAGACCAATATATATTTTCTATTATTTCACAGCCTACTCCTTGGTCTCTAACCATGAAACCCTTACAGCAAAACAGTATACAAGTCTGAAGATACCGGCACATTACTAGGATCTCACACAGTCATTAGTAATCATTTCAGTCCAACATCATCTCATATGAAAATGTCCCCCAGAATGAGGCCAGTCAGATTTGCAGGCTTCCATTCTATCTTGTCAGGTTCCCAAAGCAGGAGTGGTCTCAGCAAACACAAGGCTTCACCCTTTCAGCTATCTAATATAATTGAGCTAAGAGATGATATCATCTCTTGCTCTGAGCCTCTTTTGAGATGTTAATGTAATATTGGATTTCTCTCAGTACATAACCTATTTATTTACTACTTTTCCCTTCGCTGCTATTTCTCCTCTCCATTTATACCCAAACTCTTACACCTTTGGAATGGATATGAGGTTTGGCCATTGTGCTGGTGGCAGGAATAATAATCTACCAAGTGCCCTCCCCCACCCCCAGTCCACTCTTGTTCACATAGGGCAAGGTTACACAGGTACAGATCTAATGGACTGTCTTTAGCACCAGGCATATAGCTGCGTTCATTGTTAACACCAACTTTGTCAGATGGGGTGAAAGCACATCCTGGTCCATCAGGCCTTTAGGAATTCAGACATAAGGTTTAAAATATACTTTGTAATCTCTTATTTAGGAAGCATTGCTGTTTCAGGCACTTGTATTTGCAGCCCTGGTTATATGACCACTGCATCAGGTGGACATCAGGTTCTCTCAGTGAAAAGAAGAAAAAGCAGAAAAAAAAAAAAAGAAAAAGAAACAGAAAAAGAAGAAACAGAAAAGAAGCGAAAAGGCAGGCGCAGGCAGGCAGGCAGGCAGGCAGGCAGGCAGGCAGGCAGGCAGGGAAGGCAGGGAAGAAAAGGAAGGTCTCTGTATCCTATAGCTCTGGGAGAAGATGTCTCGTCTGTCACTCAAGTCTCCAGTCTCAGATCCCTAGAAAAAGCTCAGAATCTAATCAGTCGAGGAAAAGCTCCAACATAACCCTCCCCATGTTGAGTGCAAGCACACACTCATGAAGGTGTGTAAGCCAGCTCTTCAGGCCTTTATCTCCTTCCATTTTAGACAACTAATATTTCAATTGCCTATTCCAATTCTCTGACAAACTAAAACTCCAAGGAGGACATCTCTCTGCCTATTGTTGGATATTGTGAGCTATGAAGTATGGTCCTTGGTCTGAAGAAATGACGACTGCCCATCCAAATTGGTGCAGTGTCTTTTGTTCTGATTTTTTAATAGCTTCTGAGCATTTGCATCTACGCCCTGGATAAGTAAAGCCCTGTCCGGAGTCAATGTTTGTTTCCATCAGGACCCACTCATAGCCTCCCAAGGGCAACAACATCAGTCTGACTTGCCAGCTATGATCAAAGCCTTCCCCCTAGGGAATCTGCCACATAGCCACATGCAGTCTTCATGTCCACTTATTTCATGGGCCCAGGTGGCCACCTCAAGTGAGCACACAGGGATATCTGCTTGTTTATTCCAATCGCCTTCCGAACCTGGAAGAGGATTCTTCTGATGGGCATCAACATGTCTTACTTCAATGCGCCCCTCAAATTCCCACAGGGGTTTCCACAGGGCTGTGCCCCATACAGGCCATTGGCCACTATCCATGAGTTGGTAGAAACCAAAATATAGGGAATTCTACCACTGTTCAATTCTTCTGTCACTCCTGGGAAAACAACATGCAATTTAGCTCACTTGGCTGATCTGTTTTTACTTCTTCCGTCAGAGTGGTGGCCTTCCAAATAGGATGTTGTCCATTCACAGTGGAACTGCCATCCATGAACCAAATAGCTCTTTGTTGGTCAGTCAAGGGCACTGTCTAGGTGACAATAAAATCCAGCAGCTCCTCGTACCGTTCTGAAGTTGGTCCTAAGGGAAAAGAGGCTCCCTGCTCATATCTCCTTGCGTTCCCAGGCAGCATGATCCTGTACAAACCATTTCCATTTCATTATCAAAATCTTTGGGACACTGCAATACCCATTAGAGTGTTTCTCTGACATCACTACAACTAGGGACAAAAGACATTGTGGGTATTTCAGGTTTCAAGATGATTTTATGTTGTTCAGTCATAGGGAATAAGTTCAATTTATGTCTGATAGCAAGGTAGTAAATTGCCCCTCAAATGGAAATTCTCTTGTCCAAAGTTCCAGTAGTCATCACTAGGAGGTGCTCATGGGGTGTTGCCATCAGCCCCAGTCCACACTCCACATGAGCTAGCTATTGCTAGTGTCCCCACCCACACCCCAGTTTCTATTCTATACTGTGTGGGCTTGGGCAATTGCACAGGTTCCCATTCAGCACATCCAATTGTTGTGGCTTGAAGGGCAGATTTACATTTACATTGCCTGTTTTACAAAATTAGGTAGAGATGATACACTGTCCATTCCCATAATACAATCAGGTAAGAGATGCAAACACTTCATATAAAGCCTGCTAAAACATACCAGTTCTTATAATAACTTTTACCTGAATTCCATCACCTCTTATGTTCCTAACTAGCCCCTATGAGGACTTCATCAACAGGTCTCTCAGTTTTACAATACCAGGTGGGGGAAGTGTCCCCCAGTAGGACATAATATCCATACCCATAAAACATTAGGTAAAGGAGACACAACATAAAGCCTGTTTAAATATTCCAACTTTCATTATCTTATCGACTCTTATTTTTATGTTCTTGCAATCTAATTGTAGCCCAGTCAGGGCTTTACCAGTGGTTTTGGCACCACAGTGTGTGAGGCTCCTGTATCAAGGAATCCTGGGAACTTTTTTTCACCCCCTGACCATTTTACCCATTCTTGTGCAAAAGGCCTTGGGTTAGAGAGGATTCTGGGAAGGTGGTGGCATAGGAAGCACCGGGATTCTATCTCTCCACCTGAACAATTGCACTGGCAGAATCTGTCTGACGGAACTATTATGAAATTCTGAAGGTTTACAATTTCCAGGGAATGGCATGAATAGTAAATCGTGGTAAATTTGATCTCTTACTATAGTAGCGGCTACCCAGCCTACATCCCCAGCCACGTGGCAGGCAGCTGTGCACGTTTACTGGAGCAGCTAGCACACAGCTTGCAGGAATTTGTTACAATACCAATACTATCCAAAGCAATCTACAGATTCAATACAAGCTCTATTAAAATCCTAATAATGTTTATTGCAGAATAGAAAAACCCATCCTAAAATTCTTATTCCTAAATAAGAGACTTCAAATAACCGAAACAATCTTGAAAAAGAGGAGCAAAACTGGAGGATTCACACTTCCTAATTTCAAAACTTACTACAAAGTTATAGTAATCAAAACAGTGTGGTACTGGCATAAAGACAGACATATAGACCAATGGACTAGAATAGAGAGCCCAGAAATAAACCCTCACATATACAGTCAAATGATTTTTGATGAGTGCCAGACCATTCAATGGAGAAAGGATAGTCTTTTCAATAAGTGGTCCTGGAAAAACTGGATAAGCACATGCAAAAGAAAGAAATTGGATCCTTATCTAACACCATATACAAAAACGAACTCAAAATGGATTAAGGGCCTAAATGAAAAACCTAAAACAATTAAACTCTTTGAAGAAAACGTAGGACAAAAGCTTTACAACATTGGATTTGGCAATGATTTCTTGAATATGACACTAAAGGCACTAGTAACAAAAGAAAAAATAGACAAACAGGACTTCACAAAAAATTTTAAATTTTTTATATCAAAAGATACTATCCATTAAATAAAAAGGCACCCCACAGGATGGGGAAAAAATGCAATCGTATCTCTGATAAGGAATTGAAACCCAGAATATGTAAACTCTTAAAACTCAACAATAAGAAGACACACAACCCGATTCAAATATGGGTATGCATGCCTCCTCTCACAACCACACCACACCAAAATTATAACAAAACTACAGGGCAACCATCATGAGTAGTCACCAGAGGTCTGGCTGAACAGAAGCCCTACAACTAGGGACAAAAATAAGAAGTCATTTCGAACTAGTAGGAGGGGCAGAGATGCAAAACATCCCAATCCCACAATCGCATGTGGCAATTGAGAATTGGGAAGGTTATCTTGGCTGCAGAGCCCTCTCCCAACCTGAGGAGTGAGGGGTCCTGGCCCCATACTGGACTCCCCAGCCCAGGGTTCTATCACTGGGAAGAGAAAAGCTAACAACCTCTGGCTGTGAAAACTAGCGGAGGTTGTGGTTGAGTGAGATGGAAGACTGAGGGAGTTGCAGGTGTTCCTGTTAAAGGCCCATGCCCGGACTTAGTTGCTGACGGACTCACTTGCTCTGAGCTCCAGTGCTGGGGCAGCTGCTCAAGGAGCACCAGGGTCATATGGGAAGACACTGAATTGTTGGGCTTCAGAGTGAGGGCTGAAAGGGTGGTTTTCTCCCAGACGGAAGTACTGGCAGAGTCCATTGTTCCTTTGTTGAGCCCTTTCCCCTCCCACCGTGTGAATGCAAGCGCCACCATATCCAAGTCACCATCAACATGGATAACACAAGTCACTCTGCTTAGGAGGTTCCTTGAGAGTCTACCTTTCCCAACTTGTGGGCCCACCCAAGCCAATTCCAGTGGCTTACTCCATACAAATGGCCTGTCTTTGCTCATGCTGCTAACTTTCCCAAAATCTCTCAAAGGCTCACAATATTCAAAAAAGCAGCATCTGGCCTCAGCGTGCCCTGTACCTCTTGCTGAGCAGCCCCAAGCCCAGCACTAGCAGCAGTTGGCCTTAGTACCTGGCGTGGCCTCAGCACGAGTGGCAGCCATATTTGGATTGCAGGTGGCTCTGAAGGTGCACAGGCTGCAGCTGAACTAGGCCTTTAGCTGAACCCTCCCCAGGACTGTGCCACTGGGCCCCACAGGACACCTACTACATAAAGCCACTCTACTAAGACTGAGAGACTTAGGAGCCCTACCTAACCCATAAAAACAAGCATGGGGAGGCAGTCAAAATGGGGAGAAAAAGAAACATGTCCCACATGAAAGAACAGAACAAAGCTCCAGAAAAAGAACTCAACAAAATGGAGACAAGCAATCTACTGGATGCAGACTTTGAAACACTGGTTATAAGGATGCTCAATGAACTTAGGGGAAGAGTAGATGAAAGTGAGAACTTTCAAAGGGACAGAAAACATAAAAAATGGAGATGAAAAACATAAAAGAGAACCAGTCAGAAATAAAGAATACAATATCTGAGACAAAGAGTACAGTAGAGGGAATCGACAGAGTGAATGAAGCGGAGGATAGAATCAGTGATTTAGAGGATAGGGTAGCAGAGGACACCAAATCAGAACAGCAACAAGAAAAAAAATCCAAAAAAATGAAAATAGTTTAAGGAGCCTCTGGGACATCAAACATAAAAACATTTTCATCATAAGGGTATGAGAAGGAGAAGAGAAAGAGCAAGAAGTCGAAACCTGTTTGAAGAAATAATGATGAAAAACTTCTCTAACCTGGTGAAGGAAATAGATATACAACTCCAGGAAGTTCAGAGAGTTCCAAACAGGATGAACCCAAAGAGGTCCACACCAAGACACATCATAATTAGAATGTCAAATATAAATACAAAGAAAGAATCTTAAAAGCAGCAAGCGAAAAGCACTTAGTTACCTACATGGGGCTCTCATAAGACTCAACAATTTCTCAATAAAATTTTGCAGGCCAGAAAGGCTTGGCACTAAATATTCAAAGTGATGAAAATTCAAGACCTACAATCAAGATCAGTCTACCCGGAAAAGCTATAATTTAGAATCAAAGGACAGATAAAGAACTTCCCAGATAAGAAAAAGCTAAAGTTGTTCATTGCCACCAAACCAGTATTACAGGAAATGCTGGAGGGACTTCTTTAAGAAGAAAAGAATATATATCAAAAAATGAATAAAGAAAGGCAATAACTACATATCTATTAACAAGTACTTTAAATGAAAAAGAACTAAATGCTCCAAGCAAAAGAAAAGGTGGCCAAATGGAGAAGAAAACAAGACCCTTACATAGGCTGCCTGTAAGAGACTCACTTCAGATCAAAAGACACACACAGATGGAAAGTAAAGAAATGGAAAAGATATTTCATGTAGACCTATTTCACGTAGGGTAGTGTGCTGAGTGGAGTAAGTCTGAGAAAGACAAATGCCATATGATTTCTCATACATGTGGAATCTAAAGAACAAAGTAAACAACAACAGCAACAACAACAACAACAAAAGAAACAAACTCATAGGTACAGAGAATATTTTGGGGGTTTTAGGGGGGCAGTGAAAAAGGGGGAGGGATTAAAAAATAAAAATTGGTAGTTACACAATAGTCATAGAGATATAAAGTATAGCATAAGGAATATAGTCAATAATATTGTAATAACTATGTACAGTATCAGAGGGGTACTAGATTTGTTGGGGTGATCACTTCGTGAGTTATATAGATGTCTAATCATTATGTTGTACACCTGAAACTAGTATCATATTATATGCCAATTATAATTGAAAAATAAAAAATATTATTTAAAAAAATGGGTAGAAAAAAAATTTTTAAAAATGGGCAAAGGACTTGAATGGACATTTCTCCAAAGATACACAAATGGCCAATAAGAACATGAAAAGATGCTCAACATCACTAGTCATTAGTGCTTCCTCTTTGTTTCACTTCTATCAATTTGCTTAATTCACCTTATTTCTTAATAACTATTTAAAAATATCCACCCTGCTAAGACTAGTCTCTTAATTCTCTCCTCTGCTTTCCCCCATTTTCTTATTAATTAACCCAATATTTTTATTAGTAGTAAGACCCATGAGGGAAAATGGAGAGAACAAATTCTGTAAATCTTCCTCAATGGTCCTTCAGTAATATTACACAGGGTGCCCATGCAACAGAACCCCCTTAACCACAGCATTTACTATGACCTGGGTAATATGCACTCACTGGGTGAATATTCCAGTCATAAAGCCAGTCCCACATGGCTTGCATATGGAGCATATCAGCTGCTTCATCTGGGGTGTTCCACTTGGCATTGATAGGGGAAGATGGACAGTCCCCCCTCTCAGGGTAAACAGACCTTACTGTGGCTTTTATCCAGTCTACCAGGCTGACTGTTCCCTTGAGAAGAACCTCCTGTGTGTGTGTCTGGATCACAACAGCCATCTGTGATGGTTCCATAGGGAGCTATGGGTCCTGTCTCAACCTAAACTGCTCTCCTCCTCACTCTGCAGCATTGAAACCAGAGACACAGCCCCCAAATTTGTTACTCTTACAATCCATTTCAGTAAATATTCTCAGGAAGCCGGTGATACCAATCTACAAATGAAATGATTCCTTCACAGGATGCCCTTGGTTTCTGTAGTTTCTTGGTTTTGCCCTTCCCCACATTGACTACCTTCTTGGTGATCACAGGTCTTAGAGATACTTTCGGTTTTCCTTGTACAATTTTCACCTTGGGCAGCAACTTTGAGGCCAGTGGCCAAAGCTCAGACTCACTGAAATCTGAGCTTAGTCTAGCATCAAGGTCCAACTCAACACTGTCTTTTAATTTCATTTTGGCTACTACAGATAACAATAACCAAGGGATGGAAGATTTTTCTTTTCTTAAAACATTATTATTAGTTTGCACATCTTCCTACATTCCATGAACCAGCTCCCCGGGAGAGGGTTCATCTCTAAATTCCATTGGTAAATTTATCTTTAGTAACCGAGCACAGCTGCTGCTGCATCCATGGGTGACCATGTGGCCACCAGAAATCAAAGGCTCCTCACACCTACCCTTTCATTCTTTCTCTCCCCAAACCACATGTTTCTGTGAGCCAGGGCTGTACGAGCAAATCCCACTTCTCTCACACCAATTACAGTGAGAACCTTACTTCTCATAGTATCCGTTTACAAGGGTTTTAGGAGCCCTGTGCCAGAGACCATTACACACACGCGCACACACACACACACACACACACTATTATTATTATTTTTTTATTATTATCTCACACCATGTTTGTCATCAGATTGACAGAAATGACAAAGTCTGATGATGCCAACTATTGGCCAGGTGTGGGCCAGATGAAACTCATGCTCTGCTGGGTGTATTTTGTGGTTGCCCCACAATGAGATCAATGCTCCCCACAAAATGTGGTTCAAATGTGCAGGCTGATGAGGCTACTCCCACCAAGAGAATATGATGAGATGGATTACTCACATGATGAGGCTTTCAGGAGGAAGGAGGGCAGATCTGAAATGGCTTGAGAGAGCAAAGAGAGGCTTTTTTTGTGGTTAGGGGATGATTTCAATTTCCCTTCAGTGCAAGGGAGAGATCAGGGCCTTCTTGTCAGCCTGCTTAGCTGTGCAGCACAAGCGGAAGAGGGAGGCATGGGGCTTTAAGGCTGTGAGCAGTCAAACATCAAAAATGGAGTCAGACTCTTTACTACACAGTGTAAATTAATACCTACACTTTGGAAACCAGTTTGGTGATATTTAATGAACCTAAAGAGCATAACCTCTGTGGTAGATAAAAGGTGGGTACAAATTCTTTGCTACTCCTCCCTTTAAGAGGTGGAATTTAATCTTCTGCCCTTGAGCCCAGGCTGGGCTCAGAGACTTGCTTGACCAGTGGAATGTCATGGAAGTGATGGTTCTGGGACCTTCAAGGCTGTGTCTTATGAAGCCTTGCAGCTTCTGTCTGGGCCTCTTGGAACCTCACTTTGGGGGAAGTCAGTTGCTACGTAAGAAGTCTAAGATAGTCAAACTGTGAGGAAATCCATGCAGGTCACAGGCAGATGCTGTGTGGAGAAAGAAATGCTGTCTGGCCCCAGCTGATGCAGCCATCCAGCCCAGGTGCCAGACATGGGAGTGAAGAAGCCTTTGGATGACTCCAGCCCTGGCCACTGTTTATATGCAACTGCATGAAGGCCTAGGAGCAAGAACCCCAGCAGAGTCCAGCCAACCCTCAAAATTGTGAGAGAGAAAACCAAATTGTTGTTTTAAGCCTCTAAGTTGTGGAATGGTTATTATACAGCAAAGATTACTGGATCACCTCTCCCCACTCACTTCACTTGTAGATGGATGATAGCACAAAACTCCCACCCATGTGTCCATGGAGATATCTGTACAAGGATGTGCATTAGAATGTTGTTTATAACATTGGAAAAGTGCCAACAGATTAAATGTTCATTGATAAGTGAGTGGAGAAATAAAGTGGGGCATAAACATTGGATGAAATACCAGATAGCAGTTAGGAACAAACTAAATCCAAATGCACTATCCTGGCTACATCTCAGAAACCTTCTGGGAAACGGCTTTCCTGGATTCTTTAAAAAAAAAAAAAAAAAAGTCAGGATCCTGAAAGACACATAAGAAGATAGGGAAACTATTTTAGATAAAGGAGACTAAAGAGAAATGACAGCTAAATGTAATACGTGATCCTTGATTGGATCATGGGTGGGGGGGAAGTCATCTAAAAATAGCATTACTGTGAATTGCGTAAGATTATTGTATCTATAGTATTTTTTTAATGTTCAATTTATCACATGTGATAATTATACATGATTATAGGAGAATATCTGTGTCCTCGGGAGATGTTGAGTAAGAAGCCAGAAGTAGCCGATGGTTTAGCAAACTGTGTGCGGGTGTGTATACTGCAAGAGAGAGAGAAAGCAAATGTGGCAAAACGTTCACAATTGTGAGTCTATAGGGAGGCCGTTATATTATTCCTGAAACTTTTCATTAGGTTTGAAAATTTTCGAACCTATTGATTCCACTGATACGTACAACATGGATGAATCTCAGAAGCATTATGCTAAGCTTATCAAAGAAGACAAGCACAAAAAGACCACGCACTATAAATGATTCCATTTAGAAAGCATTCTGGAAAAGACAAAACGATAGTGATAGAAAGCAGGTCAGTAGTTGCCAGAGGCTAGCAGCGGGGAGAGAGATTGACTATAGAGGGTCATGGGGAAATTTGGGGATGATGAAAGTGTTCTATATCATGATTGTGATGGCAGCTATGTTAATGCACATATTTGTTCAAAACTCATCAAATGAAACACTTAAAATTGGTGAATTTTATCATATAAGAATTATTCCTCGTAGTGGGTTCAATTATGTCTCCAAAAAAGATAAGTCCAAGTCCTAACATCCAGTCCCCAAAAATGTGACATCATTTAAAAATAGGGTCTTGGCAGATATAATTTAAAGATTTCAAGATGACATCATTCTGGATTTAGAATAGGCCCTAAATTCAATGACTGGTGTCCTTATAAAAGAAAGTAGAGAGTGATATGAGACCCAGGGACACAGAGAAGACCCAGAGGGGAAAGCCATGTGAGGATGAAGGCAAAGATTATAGTGCTGTGTCTACGAGCCAAGGATTGCTGGCAGCGCCAGAAGCTGGGAAAGAGGCATAGAATATATTTAACCCTCAGAGCATCAAGAAGGAACCAACCTTGCTCATATCTTGATTTTGGACTTCTGGCCTCTGGAACTATGAGACGATAAATTTTTGTTGTTTAGTAATTCATTACAGCAGTCCAAGAAAATGAATACATACATACCTCAATAAAGTTGTTTTTTTTTTTTTAGTTAGGAAGAAACTTGGAAACATCAAGTTAAATGGAAAAAGCAGGCTGCAGAACAATGCATTAGTGTGAAATGTTTTATATAAAGATTTTAAATGCTCCCAACAATACTACTTATTGTTCATAGACTTTGTATATGTTGTAAAATCCTGGAGGTGCCTTGGTCTGAAACTGGCTCATTCCAACACTGGGTCCCCTCAATGATGGGGGCAGGGAGAGAAGTGGAGGCATTTTTCTGTCCTCTTGCTGCCCCGCATAGACTGCCCAAGGCATCATGAGGTCCTGGAAGGCTTCCCAAGAGAGGAAACTGCAAGCTGAGGTGTGGAACAGTAGGGGCCCAGCAGGGGCTCAGAAAGTGGGGAGAACATTCCAGGCTGAGCATGGGCCTGGAGGCCCCAGCAAACTGGCTTGTCTGGGTGCCAGATGGAGAGCATATGATGGCTGGGTTGACAATACCTCTTATATCTGGACATACTCCAGCCTCCCTAGGGCTCCTCTGGGGCCACTCTGTTGCTCCCATCCATCTTCTTCCTGAAATCAGCAGGGAGGCAGCTGGGGGCAGGGAGAGGCTGGAAGGCCAAGGCTCAGGTCCAGAAGGGCAACTGGAGGCCAGAACTCCTGGGTTCGGAGAAGGCCGGAGGCCAGATGCAAATATCTGAAGAGTAACTGGGGCTGGGAGCCAGGCAAGGGTCTGCCATGTAGGCATAAGCCAACCACTTTGCCTCCCTGAGCTGGTTCACTGTTTGAAGGATATGACTTCATCAGGTTGCTATGAAAATGAAAAACATTGTAACATGCATGGTTAGTCACCTATTGTGACCAGGCCGAGGATCACTAGCATCAACTTAAGTGCTGGCACTTCATCCTCATTTAATCCTCACAACCCTATGAGCTAGGAGCTATCATCCCCATTTTACAGATGGGGAAACTGAGGGCTGCAGAGGTTAATCAGCTGAATGACACAGGTGTGCACAGCTAAGTGGCCAAACTGGAATCTGGACCGAAGCCGTGTGATACAGCGCCCATGAGCCAAATTCCTTTGCTGTACTGCTTTATTGTACTGCTTTATTGTACTGTTTTATTGGTTCATTTCTGGTTTATGAATTGAAACCCCTCCTAGTTCTTGGGTGAGTCTCTTTGGAGCCAGGCCCTGACTACTTTATCTTTAGGTGAGCCCAGCCCCTGACTGGCAGGAGAGGGGCTCAGGAAAGGTGTGTTGAGTGAGGGTAGGTGGGGGTGGGGCCCAGGGTGACCCTAGCATTCGGAGGGGGTCAAATGGCAGCAGCAAGTGGAGGCTAGGGTGTCTCCAGCCCTGCAAAGTCCACCAGGCTGTTCCCACAGGTGTGTGGGAGATTATGGAGGACTTGCTAGGCAATGCAGCCCTCAGACCCCTTTGCAAAGAAATCGACCCCTCTACTCTGGACTGGCAGGAAACCTTGTCCCAGCCCCAGGACCCTGGAGTCCCAATCCCCTCCAAGGAGTCCACAGTCAAGAGTCCTAGCTCCCATCTTCCTCTTATTTTTCTAAGACCCAGTCAAAGAGGCCTGTACTTCCCCATGACTCACGCGTCCTGGCCAAAGGGATTTGGGAACCACCGGTACTGGCTGGCAAAGCTGGTTATGCACATCTCCACCCATATTCAATAATGTTGTGTTGGTAGCTTGAAATCAGCCATGGAAGCAGTATTTATACCACAGAAATTGACAAATGCAACAAACCCAGGCTTTCTTCTCCCCTAGACAGGCTGTTGTTAAATAGTTACCAGCACGACACTGCTCCTAGCCCTCCATTTGTCCCTGCTCACCAGGCCAGGAGCCCCTGTCACAGGGACTCAAGGAGCCCTGGAAGTCTGAGGAGAATCATGACAAGCCACAAGGCCATGGCTCGGGCATCACCTGTATGCCTAGGCTGCATAGGGCTGGACCCAGGAACGCAGTCCTGAATCCTCTGGTCTCCATTCCAAGGCCTCTGTCCCAGACTGGAGCACAGTGCCCAGCTCTGGGCAGCCTGGGAACTAAGAGACCCAAGCTGGGAGCCACACTGACAAGTCACTTTAGCTGTCCTTGCCTGCAGCATGGGAATCAGTAGAAGAACACATACCCTAAAGTCACACTTCTGCAGATCACATTTAAGTTCTGCCCATGTGAATTCAAGCAAGTTAGGTCCTCCCTGAGCCTCAGCTTCTGTAAGATGGGGATAATAGTAGTTCCTGTTTCATTAGGATGTCATGAAAGTAAACAATTTATGACTATAAAAGAGCCGAATTAGCAGAGTGCTTAACATGTTATTATCATTGCTAATAATTTCCTATCCTAAACCACAATATCACCTCACACCTGTCAGAATAGCTATCATCAATAAATCTACAAATAAGTGTTGGCAAGGATGAGGAGAAAAGGGAACCTCATGCACTGTTGGTGGGATTGCAAATTGGTGCAGCCACTATGGAAAACAGTATGGTGGTTCCTCAAAAAATTACAAATAAAACTACCATATAACCCAGAAATTCCACTTCTGGGTATTTAATCGAAGAAATCCCAAACACTAATTTGAAAAGATATATGCACCCCTATGTTCACTGCAGTGCTACTTACAATAGCCAAGATATAGAAGCAATATAGGTGTTCATCAATAGACGATTGAATAAAGATGTAGTACATATACAATGGAATGTTACTCAGCCATAAAAAATGAGATCATGCCATTTGTCACAACAGATGAACCTAGAGGGTATTATGCTAAATGAAATTAAATAAATAAATAAATAAACCAACAAAAAGAAACAGACTCATAGCTACAGAGAACAAACTGATGGCTGCAACAGGGGTGGGGGTGGGGGTTGGTTGGAGGATGGGTGAAAAAGGTGAAAGAGATTAAGAAGTACAAATTGCCAGTTACAAAAATAGTCACAGGGAGCCTTTTGGCCAGAACTGCCATCTTCCAGCAATTCACCAAAATGACCAACACAAAGGGAAAGAGGAGAGGTACCCACTATATGTTCTCTAGGCCTTTTAGAAAATATGGAGTTGTTCTTTTGGCCACACATATGCGAATCTACAAGAAAGGTGATATTGTAAACATCAAGGGAATGGGCACTGTTCAAAAGGGAACACCCCACAAATGCTACCACGGCAAAACTGGACATGTTTACAGTGTTACCCAGCATGTGGTTGGCAGTGTTGTAAACAAACAAGATAAAGTCAAGATTCTTGCCAAGAGAATTAATGGACATATTGAGCATATTAAGCACTCTAAGTGTTCGAGATAGTTTCCTGAAACGTGTGAAGGAAAATGATCAAAAAAAGAAGGAAGCCAAAGAAAAAGTTACCTGAGTTCAACTGAAGCACCAGCCTACCCCACTCAGAGCAGCATACTTTGTGAGAATGAATGGAAAGGAGACTGAGCTGCTGGAGCCCATGCCTTATGAATTAATGGCATGATAGGTTTTTTTTTTTTAAGACCTCTAATTGAGTAGGTGTCCTCTATCACAAAGAAATATTTAAAGAAAAAAAAATAGTCACGGGCATGTAAAGTACAGCATAGGAAATATAGTCAATAATACTGTAACTACTCTGAATGGTGCCAGATGGGTACTAGTTATCGGGGTGAACACTTTGTAAGGTATATATAAATGCCTAATCACTATGTTGTACACCTGAAACTAATATAATATTGTATGTCAACTTTAATTGAAAAATAAACATGTATAAATAAAAAATAATAATTTTCTATCCCACAAGACAGTTGTGAGGGGAAAGGAGCTGACGTAGATGCTTCCCGTGGTGTCTGCACACAATAGGCGCTCCATTAATGGCAGCAAGATAGGTCAGTGCCTCTGATCTGGGTTGAGGTGACTTTCCTTGGGCTCCGCCCGGCCATTTCGGCCACCAGGGAGCGCCCCAGCCCCGTCTGCGGCACCGCCCCCTTACCTGTGCGGGCAGTGCACCTGACGCCGCCTCCGGAAGAGGGGATCCGGGACTGCGGGGATCTCCGAGGGAGCCCGGCGTCGTCGGGTGAGAGCCTAGGGGGCGCGGAGAACAGACTCCTGACGGGCTTCGGGCAGGACAGAGGCCGGGCGAGTTGGCGCGGTTGGCTGGATAGCAGGGGCACCGGGACTGATTCCTGGGGCGGGGAAGCAGGGGAGGCCGGCAGGAAGGAAAGCGGTGGCTGGGCTTCGGACGCCTAGAGTTGAGGGTTATGACGCCTGGGTTGCGGTGCTAAATAGCAGCTCCGTGTGGGGAGGGGGAGAAGGAGGGTCGCCCTCTGGTTTCCAGAGCAGGGTCAGGCCCTCAGGGGCCACGTCAAAGAAACCCCCCAGGTGGGTCTGAGGGCAGCTGAGCTGGAACTCTTGTGACATCTGGGTCCTGCAGGTAGGGCTGGACTTAGACACCTGGTGAGGGGAGGAAAGGAACAGGGGTATGTGAGTGTGTGCACGTGCATGCGAGCGTGCATGGGGGGACCCCCAGAGGACTGCAGTGGAGTGTGCCGGGGAAGCCCCATGTATCCCCTCCCTCTAGAGCCCCTGAACTGCCAGGCTCTGGGAGGCCCTAGGGAAGCGCCACCAGGCTCCCATCCCCAGGGGCCGGCTGGTGAGTAAACAGGAACCTGGATTGGCGAGGCAGCAGTTGCTGGCACAACCTGTTACCTCGCCCTGCCCTGGGCCGCCTGACATTTGGGCCCTTGGAAACTGGAGGACGGAGCCAACACTCCAGAAGGGGAAGGCTCAGGGTAGGGTCCGGGAACTTGAGTTCTGAAGGGTGGGGACCAATATACCTGGTTCCTGAGAAACTAGGAGAACAAGGTCAGGATATCTGGCAGGGCATCTGAGTCCTGAGGAGCTGTGGACCTGGGCTTCTGGAAGAGGAGGGGGCTGGATTGCTGGGGACTAAGGGGTCAGGACATCTAAGTTCCCAAGGCCCTGGTTTTGGAAGGAGAAGGGTCTAGCTTGTCCCTGAGTCTTGAGTCCCTAAGAACCTGGGTTCTGGGAAGAGTTTCTCAGCTGGTGAGTCTGGAAAGAGGAAAGCAGGGACCGTCATCAGGATGGCCCGTATCCCAGAGTACAGGGACAGGTTTTCTGGGAGCAGAGAATGTCTGCCAGAGACAGAAGGCAGGATAGCCCATTTCCTACTTCTCCCTGCCTTAATTTACCCTGGGGACATTAACAGAGTTGTGTGGTCAAAACATAGATCATTAACCCTTTGTGGTCTTGGCTTCAGGACTGGGAGGGCCAGTGGGCAGGTGAAGAATTAAGGGTGGGCCAAGTCTTGGCCAGCTAGGAGTGAACCCCGGCTGCAGAGTACAGTGTCCTGCAGCTACCTGTCCTCACAGACCTACCTGTCCTCACAGATGCTGCAGGCACCATGAGCTCCCCAGAAGGGCCAAGCTTCCCGTCGGGGCTGCTCTCGGGGGGCGCCTCCCCCAGTGGCGATGAGGGTTTCTTCCCCTTCGTGCTGGAGCGGCGGGACTCATTTCTGGGAGGTGGCCCAGGGCCTGAGGAGCCTGAGGACCTGGCCCTGCAGCTACAACAGAAGGAGAAGGATCTGCTGTTGGCCGCGGAGCTTGGCAAGATGCTTCTGGAGCGAAACGAGGAGCTGCAGAGGCAGCTGGAGATGCTGAGCACCCAGCACTCTGAGCGTGAGGAAGTGAGCTTGTGGCAGGGGTTGCAGGCAGGGGCAGGGGTGGGCAGGGGGAGGACAGGTAGGCAGGAGGAGGAAAGCCAGGTAGAGGATGCTTCTGGAATGGTTCAGGGCTGGGCCCATTCTCCCTGGCAGTGTTGTCCAGTGGTTAAGAACACGGACTCTGAGGATAAATCAAAACCTGAGTTTAGACTCTGCCTGACTGTGTGACACTGGGTAAGCTGCTTGCGCTCTCTGAATCTTGGATCCGGCTCCTAAGCGGTATAGTGCAACTCCAACAGTTACTGAGCACCTCTTCCCCACCTGGCTCTGAGCTAAGCACTTTCCATGCATCATCTCAGTCAATTCTCACCCAACTCTGTGAGGTAGGAACAGTTCTTCCTTTACCCAGTTTCTGTTGTCAGCCTCGCTGTCATCCTGAGGTCATATCTGGCCCCTAAATACTCTGGACTCCACTGACAACAGTGAATCCATGTCATCAGCCCCAACTGCTGCCCCAATCCCAACATGGGTAGCTTACTGCCCCACACCTCTCCACCAAACCATCTAATGGGTATCTCAACATAAGTGGCACTCAATTACGACCCATCACCCACTGTCCCCATCCCACCTTTCCATGGCGGCAGCAGATCCTCAGCATCTCTATGACCTCTTCTTTCACATGTGCAAGCCTTGTTGATTCTTCTAAACCAGATTCTGAGTCTACCCACTTCTTACCATCCCCGCAGCCTCCACGCTGTCTCAGCCTCCATCACCTCTGCCCCAGACACTGCAGCCACCTCCTCACTGGTCCTTAGCTTTTACTCTTGCTCTCTGAAGCCCATTCTTTATGGGGCAGCTGGAGGGATCTTCAAAAATTGTAAATCAGATCATTTCAGTCCTTGCTCAGAACCTCCCAATGGCTCCTCATCACACTTAGAATGAAACTGAAACTCCTCGTCAGGTCCTAAAAGTCTCCATGGCGGCCTCCCTGACCTCAGCTCAGCGTACCACGCCTCCTCCAGCAGGGCCTCTTTTCAGTTCCTTGAGTAACCCCAGCTTGTTCCCTCAGGGCCTTTGCACTTGCTGTTCCTTGTGTGTAGCCCTCTTCCTTATTGCCCTGCAGGAGTCAGTTCAGACATCACTTTTCTTGAAGGAGCCCCCACTCCACCCTGCTCCTCTTCATCACTTCCCAGGATTTCCTTATAGCCCTTACTGTCCCTCCAAAACGACCTAGTTCAAGCATGTATCCATTTGCCTCAAACTCTTTGGTCGCTAAGCTGTTTGAGGCAGAGAACTTGGTGGTCTTGCTTACTGCTGACAGTCAGACCCCAGAACAGAAGGAACTCAGGAAATATTGCATGATTGGATGGATGGCTGGATGGATAGATGGCTGGATGGATGGATGGATGGATGAAACATAGATATATTAAAGAACTTGCCTGAACACAAAGCAGCAACAGGGCTGGGCACCAGCCAGGACAATTGTAACCCAATCCTGTGGACTTATTCTCAGAGCTGTGTCCACCCCACCCCACCCTGCCCCACCCCCCACAAATTTGATTAAGAGCTTGGCTGCCTGGGTGGAATCCCTGCTCCACTAACTCACTGTTTCCTTGGGCAAGGCATTTCACCTCTCTGAGCCCCAGTTTCCTCTGTAAAATGAAGATGTTAATGATTCTAATGCTAGTGAATTAAATGAAATAGTACAGGTAAAGCACTAGCACAGGACCTGGCAGTACTGCTATTAACTGTAGCAGCTATGTTGAGCATGGCCTTCCAGCTTTGAGAGTCTAAAGAGAGTTGGGGCCCGAGGCTGGCCCTCCAACTTGCCTGCCTCCCTTAGCTGGGCATCTGGGTTTGTCAGGCGCCTCCCCCTGCTAGTTGGACAGGTTTTAGGGAGGGCAGGCAGAGCCATGGGGCCTGGGTGGGGCTGGCCAGGGTTAATTAGAGGGAGCTGGCCAGGAGGAGCTAGGGGAGAGGGGCTGAGCAGAGGCTGGGCAGAAGCTAAATCTCCAGAGCCCCTGGGACACAGGTGTGTGAGACCATGGGTAGGGGCTTAAATTCTGCCAGACTCAGGCGCCAAAAACGGCGCCTGCGACCTCGGGTCCAGAAGCCCAGGCAGCAGCCAGAGGTGAGTGGGCATCAGCAAGCCCCACCCCACAGCCTAGGGTCAGCCCCTCCTTTCTGGCCTGGAAATTTCTCTCTACTGCTCCCCCTTCCTTCTCTCTGAGTCTTTGCATTTCACTCTCTCTGTCTGCTTCTTCCCTTACTGTCTCTTGCTTTCATGACTGTCTCAGAACCCCTCAGACTCTCTTTGGGTTTCTGTCTCTCCATCTTAGTCTCTCAGCATCTATTCCAGTCTCATCTTTCCCTCTTTGTTTCTGACCCTGTATCCCCACAGCAGCTACAGCAGGAGAACCATGAGCTCCGCCAGGGCCTGGCAGCACGGGGAGCCGAATGGGAGGCCAGGGCTGTGGAGCTGGAAGGGGACGTGGAGGCCCTGAGGGCCCAGCTAGGGGAGCAGCGCTCAGAGCAGCAGGACAGTGGGCGCGAGCGGGCACGAGCCCTCAGTGAACTCAGCGAGCAGAACCTTCGGCTCAGCCAGCAACTGGCCCAGGTAAGACAGCCCTGAGCTCAGGTCAGGGTTGGGGACAGACTCCAGGGTCCAGATGTGGGGGTGCCCAGGGCTTGGTGCTAAAGCTTGGGCCAGCTGACATCTCCATTTCCTCCCCTCTCCCTAGGCCTCCCAGACTGAGCAGGGACTTCAGAAGGAACTGGATGCCCTTCAGGGGCAGTGCCAGACTCAGGCCCTGGCTGGAGCAGAGCTGCGAACACGGCTGGAGAGTCTGCAGGGTGAAGTGAGTGCCAGCTAGGGCTGGGGGCCTGTTGAGCCAGGAAGGCTGCAGGCTATCTAGAACTGGTCTAGCACCTCCCCTCTAACTCTGAGGCCTTTTGCCAGAACCAGATGCTGCAGAGCCGACGGCAGGACCTGGAAGCCCAGATCCGAGGCCTGCGTGAGGAAGTGGAGAAGGGTCAAGGCAGGCTACAGGCAACCCACGAGGAGCTGTTGCTACTGCGGCGTGAGAGGAGGGAACACAGCCTGGAGGTGACCGGGGGGTTGCGGTGTGCGGGTACATCCAGCTGGGACCTTAGCCACTGCCTCAGGTCTTCCTGGGAGATGAGGTCAGAGCTGGGTCACTATGAGCCCCAGCAGCTGGGCCATGAGAGCACAGGCATTAACCCAAGGGCAAGTGGGAGCCATGGAAGGGTATTAAGCAGGGGTGGTATACTCTTAGAATGCAACAGAGCCAGGCAGCTAGGCGGTCAAAGAGGGGGCTGAGGGTAGAGCTCAAGCCAGAAATGATGAGGACCTGGACCAGGTCTGGGGCAGCGGAGATGGAAAAAAGGGTATGAAGAGGCAGAATGGCCTGATATTTGAGATCTCAGGAGTTTGCGCTTCGGGGTTAAATTTTCTGGGTTCCTATCCCAGTATCCCTTCTTATATTGTGAGACCCCAGACTCAGTTTTCCCATCTGTGAGATGGGATGGTAATGAGACCTCTGGTGAGCGTGTGAGGCACTGAGCACAGCGCGGGCTTAGAAAGCTCAATCAATTCTAGATGTTAGCAATTAGTGAAAAAGGCTGACAGGTTGGGAATGGGGCGGGGCTTTCTTCGAGATTCCCAGGTGGGGTGAGACTGAAGGGAAGGTGATGGGAGTCTTTAAAGCCGGGTGCCCGCGCGCGCCCTGTTTTATGGGCAAGGAAATTGGTACTGGCCAAGAACTGCGCGTCCCAAGGCCGCCCAGCGATACAGAAGGGAGAACAGGTTCTGGCTGCTGGGGTGCGCCGATGCCCAGAACCGCCTGGCTCTCCACGGCGCGCCGGCTCCCCCTGGAGGCGGGCCGCGGAATGCCTGCAGCCAGCGTACCTGGCTGACCGCTCAAGCTTATGTGTCTACCTACACTTGTCTTTCTAACCATGGGTGCACAGCTGGAACGTGCGCGCTCCGAGGCCGGGGAGGCGCTGAGCACGCTGCGGAGGTTGCAGAGGCGCGTCTCGGAGCTGGAAGAGAATTCGCGCCTCCAGGACGCTGACATGTCGGGAACCTCACTGCAGTCAGAACTTGCCGATAGCTTTGACGGTGATCAGCACCAAAACGCAGATGGACGCAGAAATTCCGTGGTGAGCTCACGGCCCACCAGTCCCAACGTGAGCCATCCAGGAGGGCTGCAGACTACACCCTTCTTTCTGAGGAAGTTCAACACCTCGCTAACCAATTCCTTTGGTGAACAGACCGCTATGTCCCCGGAGACCCAAGAGATGTCCAATCACCAGCCTTTGCCCCAGGAGGAGAGCTTGGAGCCTCCCAAGAAGCGAGCATCCCTGAGCCCAGGGGAAATACTGGAGGAGAAGGAGGCGGAAATGGCCCAGCTGCAGGATGAGGTGTGTGTACGTGGGGGGCAGGGGGGGATTGCGCTGGGTACAGAGCCCTAATTTCTTTATTCTATCTACAATTCTGAGCCTTTGTCCACTAATCTCCCTCTACCTGGATCACCTTTCACCGCAACAAACTTAGTCATGCTTCAAGAGCCACCTTCCTCAGGAAGGCTTCCTGGACTGCATCCCCCCCTTAGTACCACCTCCTAATGCTTCTCCATACAAACTTATACCACCCAATTAGCCCCTCACCAACATGGGGGCTCATACAATTCATCTCTAGCACAGGGCCACAGCTGCCTGGGATGTTTGTGGAGTGGGCAAGGGAGGGCTGGAGCCCGGGCTGCTGGGAAGAGCAAGAGCTTGGAGACCCAGAAGCCTACCTGCATCTCTGCCACCTCTCTTACCCGCAGGTCGAGCTGCAGCGGGCAGAGCTACAGTCCCTGCGGGAGGAGATGCGAAGGCAGAAGGAGCTGCGAGAGCAGGAGGACCTCGAGGAGGCCCTAAGCAGCGCCCTCTCTGATAGGGAGGAGGCAGTGAATAAGTGAGTGAGCCTGCCTCTGCCACCATTTACTACCTCCCCAGTGGGGCTGCGGGCCCCCAGAGAACTCTGGTCTTTCTAGGCCTCACTCATGATTTGGATTATAATTATTCCTACTCCAACCCAAGGGCTTTCTAACCTCCTTGGTTTCGGTGTTACTAGTCCCACTCAAGCTGGGGTCCAGGAGCCCCCGAACCCCCTGCTCGCTGAGGCCCCAGTGCCCTCCTACCCTCTCTCTGCCCCTTTCGCTTTCAGGGCCCTGGAACTGTCCCTGGAGCTCAGCCGCGTCTCTCTGGAGCGGGACTCTCTTTCCCGGGAGCTGCTTCGCACCATCCGCCAGAAGGTGGCGCTGACACAAGAGCTGGAGGCCTGGCAGGTGAGGGGTAGGGGCCGGAGGGGCGGGGTCTACAGGAGGCGGGGCTGGTGTGCTGACCCGCCCTTCCCGCCCGGTTGACCTGCCTGCAGGACGACATGCAAGTGGTGATTGGGCAGCAGCTGCGCTCCCAACGCCAGAAAGAGCTGAGCGCAGCAGGATCAGCTCCGCGGCGCCCTGCTCCCCGCTTCTCGCTGCGCCGGGGTCCTGGGCCCGCCGGCGGCTTCTTCAGCAATCTCTTCCGAAAGACCTGAGAGCCTGGCCAAGGGGCCTGTCCTTGACCTCTCGGGCTCACTTTCCTCTTCTGGCCAATGGAGCAACAGGGCCTCCATTGTCTTCCAAGGGAAGTTGGGCAGGGGCCAGCTTTGGGGACCAGGGGCCCCAGGTGGGTGGCGGGGCAAGGTGAGGCAGAACAATCTATTTTTTGAATCTATATAGGTCTTATCCTTTCTAGGCCCCCTGGCCCTGACATGCCCCAGAGTGTGTGAGTATTTATTAAGAGTAATACATACATAAATCATTATACCGACTTGGTCTCCATTCTTAGGAAGAAAGTGCATGGAAAGAAAGCTTGAAATTTTATTCGTAAAAAGAAACAAAACAGTCCAGACCCTGGAATGGGGAGGTGGGGTGTTGCTGGAGGTCAGAAGGAAAGGGAGAAGGCTCGGTAGCCAAGATTGGTGAAGACATCCACCCGGCAGCTGTTGCCTGCAGCTGTCAACACCTGGAGGCAAGAGGAGGGTGACTGACCTACCCACACACCCTAGCCTCTCAGTATCCCCACAGCTCCTTGCAGGACCCACCTTGCACTCTGGTGCCGCTGGCTGCTGGTTGAGGCTGAGGCTGAGCAGTCCTGGGGAGGAGCCAGGTACCTGGGCCTTAAGCTCTCCACTCAGCTGCCACTGGTTGACACAAGGGCCCTGGCCGGCTGACAGAATCTAGAGAGCAGGGAAGAAACATGGGGATTAGGGTTGGAGAGAGGAGATGGGAAAGGGTGGCAAAATCAAGACAGAGAGCCTCACCAGGTCCTGGTAGAAGGTGACATGCTTCTGTGGTGCCCGCATGGGGAAGATGGTGGTGGGTGTGGAGGATCGGAGGTGCCAGAGGGTGAGTGCTGGGCCCCCTCCACAGACCTGGGCAGAAAGGTGGGAGTCCCAGCCACCATGAGCTACAGGCTCTCAGCTGGTAGGGCCCAGAGCTGCCACCCCATCCTGTACTTTGCCCGGCTCACCATCCAGTCTGAGTCAGTTGCCAAGCATCCAATCCAGCGCCCATTTTGGGGCCTTGAGCACTCCTGGGAGACATGAGGGGAAGAAAGGAGGTGAAGTTGCACGTGATGTCCAGGGAGTAGGGAGGACAGGGTGTGGGTGAACCCTTACCTCGTGCTTGTAGACCTCGATCGTCTGGACTTCCTTGGCTGTGCGGAGGTCTGTGGAGAAAGAACCATAAGAGGCACCCTATCTGCCCCTGCTTCCCTCACCACTCTTTCCCTCCAACCGGATATTCCCTTACCCCAAAGCCGCACGGCCCCATCCTCGCCACCCGACAACACTTCAGGGCTCCGCTCCCGCAGTGCCAGGCAGTGAATATAGTCCGTGTGGCCCCGGAGAGCCCGCTATAGGGAGAGAGGCAGTGTCAGGATGAGATCCAGAAAAAATGCCTCTCCCCACTCCTCCCTGACTACCCCAGCTCCATGACCCTCTCACTGTGAAGGTCCCTGTCTCAAGGTCCATCGTATGCAACTGGCAGTCTCCCCCTGCCAGGATGAGGGAATTCTCCTGAAGAGGAAGGGAGGGTGGGATCAGCAGTCAATGTCAAATCAAGACAGTGATGGAGAAGGATCGAAGTATGGGCCAAGAACAAGGCAGAGTAAAGCCTTAGTTATAGAGGGCTCAGACCTTGGGAATAAGAAGCAAAGCATTGATCTCAGGCACTTCCAGGCTGGTCCTAGGGGAAGGATAGGGGAGGGAAAGTGGGGGTCAGCTCTGGTGAGGCAGCAGCTGCACCCCCATGTGCTCTCTGTTCACATGGCCCTGGCTCACCTGTATGGGGGCTGATGTCGCCACAGCTCCTTACAGCCCTTTGTGGAGGAAAACAATGGGTGACCTCAAAGGCTCTCTCAGGGGCTGGATGCCCCAGCGCCCCTTCCCCAGCTCCATACTTCTTACCTTCTTGAGAATCTCTGCCCAAAGCCAGGCCTTCACCTCTCCGTCACCAGCACTGAACAGATGTCGATCAGTGGAGACCATGCTATAGACAGGCCCATCATGGGCTAAACGGAAATGCAGAACCTGAGTGACTCTGTCCTGCTTCCCTCCTCTACCCTGGGGTCCCTGTAAGCCAGACTCAATGGCTACACTCACCTTGGAAGGTCACTACGGGCTTCTTACTTTCCTCTTTGGCCTCGGAACTCAAAGCAGCAGACAAGCTGAAGGGAGAGGGGGGCGGGATCTGAGTCAGAAGCAGGGGGCATCAGTCCCAGGAGGGCCTAGTGCCAGAGTTAATGGGTGGTATGGAGCAGGGGCGAGAGTACCTGAAGATGGCTATCTGCCCATAATTGTTGCCAGCTGCAAGGAACTTCCCGCAGGGTGAGACACTCTGGGAGAAAACAGTCATGTGCAGCCGCTGCAGGGCCTGAAACACTTCCATCTGTGGGGAGAGGCTGGATGAAGGCTGTCTGAGACCTTCCATCCACAAACTCCTTCCTGGTTCCCCTGCCACCAGTTGGGCCACTGCCCAAACTTCTCAGCTTTTTGAGGCGCACTAAGCAGGCACCTGCCCATACAATTCCAGTAGTGGTTTCAAGAAGAGGGTGAGGAAGGGGAAAGTTGAGTCGCTAATGCCTAGTAGGACCTTAAGCAAGCCCCAGCCTCTCCTCCAAGTTTCTTCAACTGTCAAATGGAGCTCACAAGAGATTCTGTCACGATTGGATGAGTTACTGTATATAAAGAGTTTTGCACAGGGCTGCCTCATAGAAAGCGCATAAACAGTGGCTCTATTACCCCAATACAGAAAAACGTCCTGCCTTCTAAATCCTACTGACTTTCACATTAGGTCCCTGAGGTATTTCTGGGTTACTCTTCTGTCCCCGGGGTCAGAAGCCGAGTCGCACTGACCAGACCACACAAAACAGGGCTCAGGATACGATTCATCCGCTCCCTACGAGCCAGGCATGGACTACAAAGCCCATAAGGCACCGCACACCACGCACGCCTCACCTGACCCAGAGGCACCGCCTGCGGCACAGCTCGCTCCATCGCGAGAACTACACGTCCCAGAGTGCTCCGCGCGTAACGCAGCCTCACGCGTCCCGACGTGTCACTGAGCGGCACACCACCACCGAACCTCACCGCCCCAATACCGCCGGTCGCATCGGCGCGCAGGCGGCCGCTGCGTACCACCGGAAGCCCAGGAGCCGAGGTGACCACTGCGAAGATCCTCGACACTTAAGTGGCGCCTACCACAATCCCGCTACACTGGGTCCCCTCCCCCACGGAGCACACCCGCCTTCCAGCCGCGCGCCAACTGTCTTCCAAGCCTGCGCGGAATCTTGTCGTTACGCGCGCCTAAAGCCACGCCTCTCACGTTGGCCACGCCCTCGAAGGCTCCGCCCCTGTCGTCCGGTTCCCGCCCCTCTACCCACAGAACTCCGAACCCCAATGATCCTTC
The DNA here is from genome assembly GCF_902729225.1 of Pteropus medius. NCBI lineage: Eukaryota > Metazoa > Chordata > Mammalia > Chiroptera > Pteropodidae > Pteropus > Pteropus medius. Next base: position 5,033,800 of record NW_024349798.1, on the reverse strand, counting down.
AGCAATCTCCGGAACGAGGACCCCCGGGTCAGGCCCTGCGCGACCCACGGGCCGCCTCGGGGGCACCTCGAGGCCTGGACGCGAGGTGTGTGTTGGGGGGGGCCCTGGGTGGACCTGGCCCAGGGGCGCAGGAACTTTATCTGGGAGCTCAGGGTTGATGTGCAGGATGACACTCGGTGTGGCGAATCAGCAGGGCCTGGGTATAAGTGCAGACGGGTTTGGAGACTTCTGAGGCAGGCTGCTGGATGGCCCAGGAGAGTAGGGGTGACTTAGGCATCAGCTGAAAGGGATGAGCTGAGCGTTCCTGGTTTACCCTGCAGGCTCAGGCGAGCAGATCTTGGATATGGGGCCAAGAGGGTGGAGTGCACCTGGCTCTTTTTTCTTCCCAGCTCCCCTCCCCGAGGAGCTGTGCCCATGAGCACCAAGCGGCGCCTGGAGGAGGAGCAGTGAGTTTGAGGGCAGGGAGGGACTCCCAACGAGACCTCTTGTCACCTCAGGTCCCCATCAGCCTGCTTCCTCTGAATATCCCAGCCTGCCAGCCTCTCGGTCTCTCCCCAGGGAGCCTCTGCGCAAGCAATTCCTGTCTGAGGAGAACATGGCCACCCACTTCTCTCGACTCAGCCTGCACAATGACCACCCTTACTGCAGCCCCCCATGGCTTTCCCCCAACTCTGTCCCCACTCAGGTAGGCACCATCCCCACTATCCACCGGCTGGGTCTTCTGGAGGATCACACCCGGTCCTGGGAGCCAAACTCTAAGCCCTGCCTCATCTGCTATTTTTAGCTTTTAGTCAACCTGTCATTCCTCATCTTGGCTCCTTAGATGGTGCCAGTAGCCAGGGAGCCCCTGGGGACCTGAACCTGGTTTGGGGGTGGCTCTGCCCCGCCAGCCTCAGCCATCTGCCCTGTCATTTCCTCTTCCAGGAGCCCTTGTTCTGAGATGCTTCTCTGGCGATACCCTGGAAACCTGATCCCTGAGACCCTTCGGCTTCTGAGGCTGGGGGACACCCCTTCCCCCCATTATCCTGCAACTGCAGCTGGGGACATAATGGAGTTCTGAGTGCTGGCAGTCAGTGCCTCTCCCCAACAACGGAGACCAACTCCCCCACAAAGCAACCAGCTGCCCTGCTTTTTCTCCAGACCAGGCCTCTGGGCACCAGGACATGAGCCTCAATGAATCCTGAGGTTGGGAGGGGCAGGAAAGACAGCAGCAGGGAAAGGGAGGCATCCCCTCCACACACCAGAACTGAATAAAGATTACTAAGCTGATGAAGGCTTTAGTCTGGAACCTGGGGCCTTTGGAAAGAGGGAGGGCAGGGCTCGGGCACTCGATACTAGGGTTTCTCCTCAAGATCTTCCCTGGAAAACGGTCAGGGCCAGGCCAGGTCCTGGCAGGCTGGGCTCAGGCATTGAGAATGTGTGAGTCAGAGCCTCACCCCCGCCCCCGCGGCTGTCTGACTCACTCCTCTTTCCATCTCTGGGAAGTCAGGCTGGGGATCATGCCACTCTCCAACCTCTTAAAGTTAAAGATTCTTTTATTAATAAATTCTCCCACCCCTCCAAACTTTCTCCCCAAAATAAATATCTCCCCCCCTTTGAGGGTTGGGGGGGGCAGTGTCTTAGGGCCAGCCCCCCTAGAGGGCCAGCCCCCTAGTGTTAGGAACAGGTCCCTAATCCCCCCCGGCTAACACCCCAATGCTGGAATTTCAGCACATCTTTGTGGGTGGGGCTTGGTGTTGTGTCTGTCCCTCAGGTCAGCCTGGCCCCCAGGCCATGGGGTGCAGGACCCTTGTGCAAATGTTGCGGTTCTTTAGTGTCGACTGTTAGGTGTGAGCCAGTCTGGGTCTCTTTTTCTGTCCTGGATCCAGAGACAGGGCAGTCAGATACCTTGGAAGTCTCTTCTGAAGCCTGGGTCCAGGCCTCAGAGAAGTGATTCACCTGTCATCCCCCATCCCTGCACACTCCTGTGGCTGGAGCAGCCTGGCTCTGGCTGAGCCTCAGAGGCAGGGGCTGGCTCCAGAATGAATGAATGAATGAATAAGTGGGTGTGGCCTCCTGCTGGCAGGGTATCCTCATTGTCACTGGATCAGTGCTACTCCAGGACAGCCTTCCCCGCCGGTCTCCTCTATGGGGGCTGCAAGATAAGAAGAGGGGTCATCAAGAGCGGGAGAGGGTGGGGAAGAGATGTCGAGGAGTGATGGACGGGTGGGCGGGCAGGCAGGCCAGGGCACACTTACTGGTAAACTTCTCTCTCCTGCGGCACCGTCTCCAGACCAGGAAGCCGGAAAGCAGCCCCAGCACGAGGGCCAGGCTCAGGGCTCCCCCTAAGATGGGCCACAACAGCTGGAAGGAGGCTGGAGGGGCCGCAGTGCCTGGGAGTGAAACTCAGTAGTCAGACCTCCCCTCTCCGGACCTGCCCCACCCACTAGATCTGAGCCTCAAGTCTCTCCTTCAGATGGCCCCTACCAGGATTAGAGGCCCTTTCCTACTCCCCACCCACCACATTAATTCCCAGGTCTGAAGTCCTTCAGCAACTCTCTTCCCCGAGTCAGTGTCTGCTCGCCTCTGGCCCTGCCCGCTACTCACAGCCCAGGCAGAAGTCGCTGTGCGGTCTTGCCGGGCACGACGCACAGTCCATGCACTTGTCGAGGTCTGCGCTCCAGGAGCTGCCGCGAGAGCAGGGGGTGGTGCCTGGGGAGGGGGCTGTGGGTCAGAGGCTGGGGGCGGGGCGCAGCTATTCTGGGGGTTGAGGTCAGGGTCCGCCGGCTCGAATAACGTGAGTCACCGGCGCCCTCCTCCCGCATTCCTCACAGGTGACCGCACGGCCCGACCGGGACACTGCAGCGCGGGGGGGAGGGGGGCGTAGAGCGGGAGGGGGGATCAGGTCCCCACAACCCTCCCCCCCGCCGTCGGCGGGTGACTCATTCCTGGGCACCAGGCCCGACCCCGGTCCCTCCCCCCACATAGCTGGGCACTGAAGTCACCGGATGGAAGGGGGCACCCCACATGGTATCGGGGCACAGACCCCCGTGCCTCTCTACAGCCCCCCGCTACGACTCTTCGGCCACTGGGGCTGGGCAGACCTGGTGTTGACCAGGCTTGGGCTATGCCCCTTCACTGAATGAGACAACCCGCCCTCAAAATTTTTCCACTTCCGAATCCAGACTTTAAGGACAGCAGCCCCCGAGTTGGACAGGCAGACAACTGAGGCCCGTACTGAGGATGACACTCTGAGCGAGATGGGACCTCCCCTGGCTAGGGAGTGTGGTGTCTGGAGACTTGATCCAGGATCCCATGTCCCCTCAGTTCTACCCTCTCTTCTAGACACCAAAACCTGGTCCCCGATCCCCGGCTGGGGAGTCCCTGGCCCTCACGCCCAACCCCTTATCCGCGCCCAGCGTACCTGGCACCCGCTCCCCGGCTGCGGCGCACAGCAGCGCCAGCCCGAGCCCCAGCACGAGGAGTCGCAGCAAAGGGCACAGCGGGCCGGGAGCCATTGTGAGCGTCCCACGGCCGCTGCTGTCTACGACCGCCGCCCGCGGCCCGCCGCCGGGACAGACAGCATCAGCTCCGCCCCCGCCCCCGCCTTCCGGGGCAGACCCCTTGCCTCCGCCAGCCCATCGGCCCGCCCCTGGATGCCCCGCCCCTCCCGGCCCGCTAAATTCAGTCATTCGCTTTGCAAACATCCCTGAGAGCTAGGGGCCGGGACCGTAGGGACGAAGACCTGACTGCCCTCTCGGTGCTCAGGTCCCGGAGGTTTGGGATGAAGGGGGATCAGATGTGAAATCACACATTGCAGAGCTAACTGCAGCTTTCGTAAGGGCCCCGGGGGTATAACAAAAGCATAACCAAAAAATGATAATGCTTCATTTCTACCTTAGGACATGATTACCTACTAAAATGTAGGTTCGTTGTCTCCATTTTGCAGAGTATGAAACCGAGGCTCAGGAAGCTTAGGTGAGTTCCTGAGGTCACAGCGTTAGTAAGTGGCAGAGCCGGGAGCTGAGACCCAAGCTCCGTCTGGCTCCCTGCCCTGCGCCCTGACCCACTGGGGGCCGCGACTTGAGCCGCTAATGTCCCCACAACCGAGCCAGGTGTAGGCGCAGCAGCCCCAGTCTCGAGCGCCCCCGATTGACGAAGCTGGGATTCGCGAGCCCGCGGCGGTCTGGACTGGGGTCTCTGCCCCTCCCCGGGGCGGTGGTCCAGTGACGTCACCGCCTCTTTAAGACCCCGCCTCCGCCCCATCCCTGCATTCGTCTCGCTCTTACGAATCTCTGCGGACTCTCCTTCTCAGGTGAGCCAGTGGGCAATGTACATGTTGTAAGAGAGAAAGTGGATGCCTCGACGAGCGGGGTGCAGGGGGTGTGGCCCGTTGGAGAACTTGGAGTGATCTCCTGGAGGCGGCCACCGTAGCCGACGAGTCTCCCAGCGCGGGGCTGCTCGGAAGCCGCCGAGCAGATCGAGTCCTTCTGCAGCTCATGAAGGGTTAAACGCTCCTCCTCCCCTCCCGTGGGACAAAGGCACCGAAACCGGGTGCCCCTCCCCCACCTGCGCTGCTCTCTGGGGCGGGCTCCCCTCCCCCTCACCTGCAGGAGCGGACCCTGAGTCGGCGCCGCCATTAAACTATCCTGGGCGCGCGGCTCCCAGGCTAGGGGTGGTGAGAACATCCACTTTCAGGCCGGGCTCCTAAGGAAAGTAGGGATTGAGAGCGGGCAGGGGCGCACTCGGACTGAGGCCGAGCTCATAGGGTATGAAAAGGAAATGGGTCGAGGGCAGAGGAGGGGCGCAGGGTGCCGAGGCCCGCGTGGCCCCGGCCCTAACAAGGCCAGACGCCTGGAGGCTAAGCAGAGGACTGGGACCAGCAAGGTCTGGCCCGCCCTGTCGGATATTCCCCCGACCTCTTCAGCTCCGGCCAGATAAGGTTCGGGCGCAAATGAGGAGTGGAGAGTGCCACCTGGCCACACTGCTGGGCTGGTGCTAGGTTTAGGTCCAAGCCGAGCGCTTTAGGCAATGGAGAGCCACAACAGGACCCTGAACAGAACTGATCCCGGTGGAGACCTCCAACACTAAGTGGGTGTGAGGGGAGACAATGGGGTCACTGAAGCAAAGGACCTAGTTCACTGGATAGACCCTAAAAGTTTTAGCTCCTTTTAGGGAAGTCGTAGCCTGAGAGCATATTGGGCAAGAATATACAAGAAAAATGTCCCTAGCCTTTGGGAGTATGTTCTGTGGCCTAGGGGAGGGCAGAAGAGCAGGACCCAGGGAGGCAGCCCTGGCCTTTGGGAAGGAAGTACTTTTGGATGGGAGGGGTTTTTTCTCATCTCCCGCTCCTGGAGGTATTGGCTGGACTGGGGCAGGCCACGTGGAGACTGGTGGGCCGCCCAGATACAAGATCTTTAAGATCAAACTGGTAACCACCTACCTGGGATACAAACCATCTTGGTATGAGGGGCTTGGACACTCCTGTTGGGTTGTGGGAGGAAACATGGATCTCTAATCTTGGTCTTGAAACTGACAAGTTTTGAGCCTGTTACTCATGGCTAGAGCCAACCTCTCATCTGTGTGCCCTGTGGAAAACATCTGTAAACTTTGCTCTGTCTCTTCATCCCCTTTTTGCTGCTTTGCTGTTTGATAAAATGTACCCAAAGTGGCTGAAGCTAGGGACTAGCATTTGCATAGGCTTTATATTTTACTTCACTTACACTCGAAACAGCCAGGACCAGATGGCTTACTTATTCCTTATTGTAAGCAAGTGCTTGTCACATAACGAAGGAAAAATAAATAAATGCTAAAGCATTAAATGCTCATTTTGCCCATGAGAAAATAAGGTTCAAGGAGCATACTCTGCCTATGTTACAGGACATGGTGTCCCAACTTCCATAGTTTATACTCTTGGTGTCCTGCGTTCTTTGTGGCTGTGGCACATGGCATGGGGATTAAGTAGCACTCATTGGGAACAAGGGGTCTGGGCCAGCAGGTCTTAACATTACTTATGTCTCCCAGTGCAGCTCCTCTCAGCTTCAATCTCACCATGGCCTCTGCTGGTCTGCAAATACTGGGGATCATCCTGACGCTCCTTGGCTGGGTGAATGCCTTGGTGTCCTGCGCCCTGCCCTTGTGGAAGGTGACCGCCTTCATCGGTAACAGCATCGTGGTGGCCCAGGTGGTGTGGGAGGGGCTGTGGATGTCCTGTGTGGTGCAGAGCACGGGCCAGATGCAATGCAAGGTGTACGACTCAATGCTGGCACTGCCCCAGGACCTGCAGGCCGCCCGTGCCCTCTGTGTCATCACCCTCCTCATCACCTTGGTGGGCCTGCTGATCTACCTAGGTGGGGCCAAGTGCACCACTTGTGTGGAAGACAAGGACTCCAAGGCCCGTTTGGTGCTCACTTCCGGGATCATCTTTGTCATCGCAGGGGTCTTGACCCTGATCCCCATCTGCTGGACCGCCCATGCCATCATCCAGGACTTCTACAACCCTCTGGTGGCAGAGGCCCAAAAGCGGGAGCTGGGGGCCTCCCTCTATCTAGGCTGGGCGGCCTCTGGCCTTTTGTTGCTGGGTGGTGGGCTGCTGTGCTGCACCTGCCCCTCTGGGGGGTCCCAGGGCTCCAACCATTACCTGGCTCGATACTCGGCATCGGCCCCACGTGCCAACTCTCAGGGTCCCTCTGAGTACCCCACAAAGAATTATGTCTGATGTAGGGTAGGAGAGTGGGTCTCCCTTGATAGTGGAGCCTACCCCCTGAGCTGGAATCATCAAGATGCATGACAGCTTTAGGGTTGCTTTTATCTTGGTTTTGCTTTTTATTTGGGATGGGTGGGATTTTTTTTTTTAATCCATTTGATAACCACCAAACCAAAAAGAAACTCAATCTTCCACTTGGGCTCTGCCGCTGGCATTTCTCACCTTTGGGTGATGAAACCAAGGATGTGACACTTCAGTTTCTGGATTTCTCCACCCTGGACATTCCCATCTTGGAGGTCAGCTTGGAGCTGTGGCCGTAGGGTGAAGGCTGCTTGCTGGCCAGGTGTTTTGTGACAAGATGCTTTCACAGTCTGTCTCCAAAGAGTTTTTGCTGCTGTTGGGGCAGTTCCTCCCTGGGCTTGAAGAGACAAGCCCCGCCTTGCTGGTCAGGCCTCTGGAGCTCCAGGGGCTTTTGAGCCTCAAATAACCTCTCCAAGAGCAGGTGATTAAGTTACCAAAGAACCTTCTACCTCCAAAGCTTCTGTCTCTTCCGACCTGAGCCATGTCCCAGCCATACTCTAAACCCCTGAACCTCTCACCTCCAGCCCCTGCACGCTTCTGTCATGCCCCGCCCACACTCACCAGTTTTTACTAAATAAAGTGTGTTTTGTTACTTGCCATTGGTGTTCCTGGGGGGCTGCTGAGTTCTAGCCTACTGTGAGGAGGTGAACGCCAACAACTAGCCTCCTTTATTCCCCCCCTGCCTTGCAGGACTTGGAGCAGGCCTTGGCCTGGCAACACTTGGGAGGCCACCTGGCCTTCCCTGCCCAATAACAGATCAAGGCAGCCAGAGGTACAAATACTCTATTTATTCTGGGGACTTGGATGGGAGCAGGAAGGACTGTGCTGGGCCTCCTGGCCTGGAGGAGATGCTTCACCCAGAGGACCTGGCCTGGACCTCTGGATGTAGTGGCGGCCAGGCGGGAGGAAACTACAAGGCAGGCAGAGCATGATCCTCTTGTTTTGAGCCAAGGAGCTCCTGCCCTTTGGGTGAGGCCCAGGTTCCAGGGGCAGGGGAGGGCTCAGGGAGGAAGAACAAGAGGGCCGGCCTAAGTCTTGGACAGCAGAAGAAACAACTGGGCAAGAGAGGCAGGGACAGGCCAGGAAGTGAGAACCTATTGAGGAGGGTCTGGTCTCAGCTAGGCCATCTGAGACTATCCCAGCAGCCATGCTTGGCTGGAACCAAGTGAGTTTCACTTGTGGGAGGGGTTGACAGAGGTAGGGCCTAGAGAGGACATCAAGCACAAGGGGAGATTTCATACGTAGTCCCTCTTATCCATCCCAGATGTGCCAGAACGGGAAGGGATGGAATAGCCCAGCCTGGGTCCACGGGGCCGTTCGATCTGGGGTGGAGGACAAGTGCAGCAGAGGAGACCCCCGCCCAGCATAAGCAGGGCAGCTGCTGCCCAGCCCAGGTAGAGAGAGGCCCCCAACTCTCGCTTGAGGGCCTCGGCCACCAGGGGGTTGTAGAAGTCCTGGATGATGGCGTGGGCTGTCCAGCAGACAGGGATGAGAACCAGGATGCCTGAGAGGAGGAGGATGACCCCCGCTGTGAGCACAATGCGAGCTTTGGCACCTTCGTCCTCCACGCAGGTTGTGCACTGGGCACCAGTGATGGCCACCAGAAGGCCAAGCAGGGCCAGCAGTAGAGCGATGACGCAGAGGGCGCGGGCAGCCTGCAGGTCTTGGGGTAGTGCTAGCAGTGAGTCATACACCTTGCACTGCATCTGGCCTGTGCTCTGCACCACACAGGACATCCACAGCCCCTCCCATACCACCTGGGCCACCACAATGCTGTTGCCGATGAAGGCGGTCACCTTCCACAAGGGCAGGGCGCAGGACACCAGGGTCCCCAGCCAGCCCAGCACAGCCAAGGTCATGCCCAGGAGTTCTAGGCCAGCTGAAGCCATCTGCTCCCTCAGGTCTTCTCAACCCTTGGCGGCCTGGGTAATGGAGGAGTCGGTCAGACGCTGCCAGATAAGGGTTGTGGTGCCCACCAGTAAGCGGTAGTCAGTGTCCTCAGACCAGGACAGTCCTCACATCTGTGGGCCTCTTGCAGGGCATCTCCTCTCTCGGTGCCCCTCACAGGTGTCTCTGGCCCCTGACAAACACAAATCAATTTTACAGTCCTCAGCTGAGAGGCTGATGTCCCCTTAAGGGGCCCGTCACCCATCTGTTGCCCAGGGGCTGCTGCTCCTGAAACCCCGCAGTCACATCCTGGCCACTGTCTGACCAGCTGCACAGAACAACCCCCCTTCAACGACCCACCTTCAGGCTGGAGAGAGCCTCGTCCTCTCTGGCAGGCGCAGGTTTACAGGTTTACGCTGAGCAGTGCACCCTTGCTGGGTGCCGCCTGGGGACTGCTGGCTCCTAGCTGCAGGTGGGGGTGTTTTAAGGCCGAGGCAGGGGAGGAGCAGTGAGGCAGAGACTGGGGAAGCCAGTGCTTCGGGGGAGGAGGCAGAGGGGATGGTGGTGGTGTATGGGGTGGTGCCCAGTGTTAGGAAGGAACTGGAGGGGAAAGAACATCCATGAGAACCCAGGGATGAAGAAATGGGGAGACTGAGGATCAGCTGGAAAGAAGGAATGGGGGGCAAAATGTCATTGGCTCAGAACAGAGAAGAAGAGATGTTGAGGGGCTCAGCTTGCCTTGCTGAGCCGCCTCCCCCCCCAGCCACCCTCCCCTGCCATTCTTGCCTCCTCCGCCACCCCACCCCCCCCCCCAGTTCATCTCATGATGTAAACGCATCCCATCTCCATCTCCCCCAGTATCATGCACCCCCCCACCCATACCTACCTCCGCCTTCTCCACCCACTCTGGGGCTCTTCTGGAATTCGATCTTGTCTCCAGTCAGCCCAGTGGCCCTGGCGGCAGCTCCCGAGGGAGAAACCCCGCCCGCACTGTTTCCCAGGTGACAGGTGCCTGGAGCCTAGCTCAGGTGGCATCGTCCAGGCAACGGCCTAGAAAACCACCCCCTCACTTCTACCTCAGCTCAGGTGTGCCCTCTCCACCCCCTCCTCTGAAACTGGGGGCCTAGCTGAGCTGCTGAAGGTCTTTAGAGGCCAGGGAATAAAGAGCCTGTTGTGGAGGTGGGGGAAGGGCACTCAGAGCCTGGGGTGAAAGGGGAAGAGTAGCCAGGGCTGGAGCCCTGGGTGAGAGTGAATCCCAGGACCCCACTTATGTCTACGGGGAATGAGTAATCACTCTGGACGGGACACCACAGAGAAGGTCAACAGAGGTTAGGCCCAGGTGACTCAGGTGTCCCTGATCCCTGGCTCACACGCCTCAGAACAGACCCATTCCTGGAGAGCCCCTCAGAGCCCCGTGACTCCCTTTGTAGGGGGCAGCCTGGGAGTAGCACAGATCGTGGCTCAAATCCTGCCTCCTCCCCTCCCCCCTACCTGGGAGAGATCATGGAAAGTCCTTAACCACCTTAGGTCAAAGACCTCTTTGAGAAACTTCCTGAGACCCATAATCAGGAGCCTCTCATTTGCGGGGAGAGGTCATGAATTCCCTCAAGCCCTTCCTTGATGCTAAGAACTGAGGATTAGTGTGTGAAAATGGAGTGAGGGCAGATGAAAATTCTACTTTCCAGGGTGGTTGGTAGGATTCTCAAAGGCAGAGTTGGGCCCTCGCCTGGGAGAGCCTCTCACTTCCACTCCTCCTCCTGAGGAAGCCTGGAGGCCTAGCTGCCCTGGGAGGAGGTGCCCCTCAACAAGTGTCTGGGAGAGCTGGGAGGACCCCCAGGCACACCTGGTCACTGCACTGCTCTACTGCCCTGGGAGAAGGGAGAGCACTAGGTCACCTGATTAGTGAGGGCTTTATTTATAAATAATTCTAACTTCAGGTGGGTGCATTGCTCTGGGATGTGTTTAAAGATATTTTTGTAAGAGATTTATATTTTCATCAGATCTGCAAAGGGGTGGGTGACTCAAAAAAGCTTGAGAACCCCACCCCCTAAAATGGGGAGACTGAGGCCAGAGCCAGTCAGTGGGTCTGCATGATGGGCTCCGGTGGTTGGGGCTTCCTCCATGCCTGACGCCTCCTCACAGGGCCATGGGGCAGTGCTCTCCAGTATGAGGGGCAGCCTGGTGGCCCCTGGATGCCTGAGGATAAGGTGGAGGGCTGCTGATGACAGTGGACTGTGATGGGCACGGGAATCTTGGGGCCAGGTTTGTCAGCTCCTCCAGCCTCCTAGGCCTCAGATTTCATGAGGGTGGGTAGGGGGTGGCTGAGAAGAAGGGCAAACAGAAGCAAGCCTTCAGTAAGCTCTCTCTATGGCCTTCGGGACTGCCAGGAATCCAGCCCCACAGGTTTGGGCAGGTGTCAGGCCCACTCAGCAAGCCCCAGTCTCTGGAGGGGCCCACTGACCTGCCCATAAGGCCTCCTATTCTGGGCAGACCCAGCCCAGGGTCTTTTCTGTCCCCTACGGCCCCAGAGAAAGTCTGTCCTGCCTCAGACATAAGGTGACTGGGACATTGCCAGTTTGAGCACTGAGTTCTCCTGATGCAGGACGGTAAATTTCCCAGAGCTGGGGGAGACTGAGCCCTGCACTGACAGGAGAAGAGAGTCCTTTGACAGAGAGGTAGAAAGAATTCAATACACACGCCAAGTTAGAGTCAAAAGGAAAGCTTATTAGAAAAATGGTAACACTCCACTGAGTGTGGTCTCCTCTCAGAGGCAGAGAGTGAGCGGGACAGTGAGAGAGAGAGAGTAAAGAGGACCAAGAGAAAGACACTGAGAGGGGCCCTGAGTGTTCTGGGAATTCAGTTTATATATCATTCTTTAGTTCCTGTGAGTTACAGTTTAAAGACTTTACACATTTCCTTTCATATGGACACACAGTGGAAGAAGGGGAAGGGAAGAGTATGTAGTGTGAAAAGGTAAGATTATGTAGCCTGAAAAGCCTGCTGGCAATTTCCAACCTTTAATCTAAAGGTTCCCTATGGTTTTAGCCAGAGGGAATGGCCACTTTTATTTTTGTGTAGGGCAGCCATTTAACGACTGTTTTTCCTGTTTCCCCTTCACAGGTGTGAGAAATGGATTATTAGCAACCCCAGCAGAAACTTCCCTTTGTTCTGCAGTGTCCTGTGGCCTGGCTGCAGAGCTGATCAGCATATTGCAGTCTCTGAATGTAGCTTGATTTAACACTTTAATTATCTTGCCTCCGCCCTATCTTACCAGGGAAACCAGGACAGTTAGTCATCCAGCAGTCAAGCCTTGCTTCAAGGGCCCACCGGTTCCACAGGCAGCTCTAAACTCCCAAGGGTCCAGTGTGACAGGGTCCAGTGAGGAGCTGCACATACTGGGTAAGTGTTGTGCTCCAAAATGGCATTAAGAGGACCCTAATTATTTTTAGATCTTAGCCCTTTGGCCTAACATCTCTACACTCAGAGGGAGACTCCGCACTGCCAGGGGCTGGCCAGCCACATGGGAGGTGGGTGCTCAGAGGATGAAGACACTGTCCTTCACTCTCCCTCCTCCAGGAACCAACCCCTCATGGACGTGTCTCTAGAGTGGCCCGCCGGATGGCTTCAGCTTCCTCCCACCTGTCTCCCACTTCTCCCCCTTTGATAAGGTGCCTAGAGAAAAAGTAAAAAATTTGTCTGAAAATGAGGAGAGCCTGAAAACCAGGTGATCAGAGGAACTGCCCAGTGAGGGGGTGTGCGGCAGAGGACAATTCCCAGGATACCTAGGCAGGAACACACTTCCTGCACTCAGATCTCCTTAGGAAGAGGCCAGGAGGCCCCAAGCTCCCTCTTGGGTCCCCTGGTCCACCTGGTTTCAGTTGGATCTGGGAACTGAAGGGTTAAAGTTTGGCCTAAGCCAGGTTTGTGATGGGGCTGGAATGCCATTGATATGGAGAGGCAAGGACCCTCACCTCAGTTAGCATCTCAATGGCACTTTAACACGTCCCCTTGAATCCCCACCCTCACTGGCCTCTGCCCTGGGAAGTGGTGAGGGAGGAGAACCTCCCCCACTAGCAACCTGGGAAGGAAACCCAGGCGTTGGGTAGCCTCTGCAGGTGGGGCCAGGACTGGAACAGGTCTTTGTTCTCTCTGCGAGGGAGCAGGGGTGGGAGGCTCAGGAAGTGGGTTAACTCCAATCCCATCATCTATCTCACTCTTTTAGAGAGAAGTGTGGCCCTGTGACAAAGTCGGGGAAATAGCAGTCACCATATCCACCATGGAACTAAGAAGGGGCCTTGTGGGTGGGCTTAAGGGCTGCACAACAACCTGAAGAGCAGTATCATCCACTGCTTTGGGGAGGCGCCCGAGGCCCCAGGGTTATAGGTAGAAAAGCCAGTCCTGGTTCGAATCAAACCTTGAGGTCCCATTAGGATTCTTGCGAATTTTACAACCCCCATTTTATAAGCTCAGGGAGCTAAGGAAACATGGCCAAGTAAGTGTACCTGTGCAAAATAGGCCTTGCCTGACTTTAAAGCCGGCTCTTTGCTCAGCGCTGCTGGTTGACTTTGGAGGGGGAGTAAGGTAGTGGGGCCTCCCAGTACCTTTCTCTTCTCTGAAAGCAGAGCAGCAAGGCCACCCCAGGGCTGAGCCTCCCACCTGCATTCCATTCCATCTGTATCTGATTCCATGAGAAGCCACCCTCCACCCTGTCTCACTTTCACTGATGCAGAGAGCACCATGTTTGTTCACCACCTGCAGGCAGCTTACTAGACTTTGGGTCAGACCTCGTGTCAACTCCACCCCAGGGCCTCCATGGGCAAGTCACAACTGCCCTAATCTCAGGTGCCTCTGGCTGTAAAATGGAGAAAGTCTGCCCTGCCTACCTCCAGAGTCGGGACAAAAGGCATTTGCCCGGGCTACTAGCACCTCATATACCTTGAGGATCACTACAAGTATCCACGAGAGCATAATGGCGATTTCATTTGTAAACCTGGGCAGACTCCAGGTTGGATAGCAGTTAACTTTATTATCAGTAGTAATTATCAGCTTTCAACCAGCAGCCCTTATCAATCTGGAATTTTGAGGGTGGGGTTGCCTCTTCTTCAGAGCTGTCTCAGGACCTAGAGTGGGTGGAGAAAGCAGCAGGCCAGCAGGAATGGGAACTTGGCCATCATTCAGCAAAGGGGAAAGATCATCAGTTTTCTTCCTGGACCAGTGAAAGCTTTATTAAAGTACTAGCGTCTTTGGCTCCTGCCCAGGGACTTTAAGGGCACCCAAGGCTGCGGGTCAGTGAGGAATAGGGCCTAAAACACAGTAAGGGGAGCTGGGAAGACAGTTCAGGAGGTGGGCCAGCCCCAAAGGGGAGAGAAAATTGTTTGCATTGGATGATGGCCTCCAATTCTATGTGTAGGTCTTAAGCCCTGGAACCTGTGTGTGGCCTTATTTGAAAAAAGGGTCTCTGCAGATGTAATTACATTAAAGATCTCAAGCTGAGATCATTCTGGATTTTGGGTAGTCCTTATATCCAATGACAAGTGTCATAAGAAAAAAACAGATGTGAAACAGACAAAGGGGAGAAGGCCATATGAAGATGGAGGCAGAGACAAGTGATGCGGCCACAAAGCAAGAAAACAGGAGCCATGAGAAGCTGGAAAAGGCAAGAAAGGATCATCCCCCAGAGCCTTGGTAGGGAGCGCAGCCCTGAGACACCTTGAATTTGGACTTCTGGCTTCTAGAACTGGGACAAAATAAATTTCTGTTGTTTTAAGCCACCAAACTTGTGAAGATTTGCTACAGCACTGACAAGAAACTCATACACTGCCTTTCTTGCTGGTAGGTTCCAGGTTCTCAGAGGTCCCCCAAGGTCAATTTGGCTTCCTGATACCACTCCTGAGCTGCTATAGAAGAGCCCATTGAGATAGGATGGCTGCCTGGTTACCTGAGCCCAAGCCACCTGAATAACAAAGAGAACTTTATTCTGAGTTGTAGGCATGTTAGGGAAAAACAGGCAGGGATGGGGGCGGGGAGCAAGTAAAGACGGGAGAGAACAGGGGCTTCCTGTCCTGACTGACCAGGGGAGCTTTCCTGTCTCATGGGGATGACTTCACAGCCCTTGCATGTGACACTCCTGCTCCAGAGCCCAGTATCGATTGTCTATCAACGCTGCCATTTTCCTGGTGCGTCTAGGCCCTCGGGACCCCTGGATCTATTTCAGTTGAAAGTATGACTTCTTAAGACTTGGAATGCAGGATCTGAGATTCCAAGAAGCCACACAAATGTAAGTGAAGGAGGACCTTGGCGATGGCATCCAAAACGCTTTATTTTATGAGAAAATGAGACATTTTGGGTACCCTAATACCCTAGTTAGTGCATTTTAAACTTTTGTTTTCATTTCCTCAAGCCTTGTGCTATGCCCCCGTCCCCCGCCAGCCCCTCCTCCCTGCCCTGATCACCAGCCAGCTTATCAGCACAGAGTTATTCTCAAATAACCAGGCAAGAGGCTTGCTGTAGGGCAGAAGGGGAAAATGGAATAAAGACCCTTAAAAACAGATGAGCTGAGTTCCTCATGGGGTGTCAAATCCCCCAAACCTGGGCTGCTCCCTTCTTCCCAGGCCGGTTTCTGACCTATGCCTTTTGGATGTGCTATTGGGGAAGGCGGTAAGGAGCACAGCCTCGTGTCCAGGGAGGGCTGCCTACTCACCAGCCCGCAGGAGGGCCGGGCATCAGCAGGGCGGCGACAGGTAGAAGTGGGGTGGCGGCGGCAGGGGCGGGGTGAAGGCAGGCAGTGACCAGGGGTCGCGGGGTGCGGGCGGCGCCAGGAGGTTGAAGGGAGAGGGGCGCGCGGGCAGCGGCGGCAGCGGCAGCGGGGGCGCCTCTGCCAGGAGGGGTGGGCGGCCGCGGGGGCCCACGGGCCCGGGCGTGCCGGCAATGGCAGCCTCCGGCAGCGGAGGCAGCGGCAGGTGCGAGGGAGGCGGTGCGGGCGCCGGCAGGCGCGGCAGGTCCTGCAGAGCGAGAGCGGCAGCAGGCGGCGCAGGCACGTAGGCTTCGGGCGGCAGCTCCGGCAGCGCCAGGTGGACAACGGGTCCCCAGGGCTCCAGCGGCTCAGGCCGCAGGGGGAGCGCAGGTAGCGGGGGCAGCTCGGCCTGGGCGAGCGCCGAGGGTGGCGGCGGTCCGGGTCTCAGGCCGGGAGGCAGGCCAGGCAGCGGTGGGTGCGGCAAGGTAGGCGGGGGTGGCGGGGTTAATGACAGCGACGCGCGGGCCCGGCCCAGCCGTGAATGGGCGCCGGCGAGCCGTGGGTGGGAGCGAGAGCGGGGCAGCCGCGTCGCCAGCTTGGCCACCGCCGCCGCAATCGGGCCCCGCGCATGCCACCAGCCTCAGCCTCACTCCTCCGGCGGCTGGCCACGGGCCTCACAGAGGATGGCCCGGCCAATCCGAGCCGCGTGCCTTCGCGTTCCAGCCAATCAAGAGCCCATGCGCTAGCGGCCTACGCGTCTCTACTGCCGCTGGCTGGCACGAGCTACCCCTGGCAGCCAATCAGAGGCAGCAGCGCTCTCTGTCACGGTCTTCTTCCCGCCCCCTCCCGGTCCCGCTCAATCACTCTATCCCTTGGCGCCTACTAACCCTGAGACCAGGCGCTGCATACGCAGTGAGCGCCCCCACCAGGCTTAAGAATCCATTGAGCCCTGCGGCGGCCAATGTGTGGCTCCCCTCTTTTAGGGTTTGGCCTTAGTGATTCCGGACTGATGTGCTTGCGTGTGGGTCAAGATATACGCAGATTTTCAGTTATCTCATAGAAAAGATAAAACGATATTAATTCAAAAGCAAAGTTTGGCATGTGGCATTTGTTAACGTTGCTAAGAACAGTTGTAAATGACGATAGATGAGCAAGAATCAGAAAAAAAGAGAATGATCAATCATTTAAAATTAGAATATAGAAACCTTTAGTAGAACAATATTAGAACATTTCTAGGTGGATTAGAAAGGTATTACCCACTGCCTTCCATGACAGAGTCTGCTTGGTGGCCCCTGTGCCCAGATGTCCCTTCTAATCCTTTTCTGCAGTAAAGAGAGGATGTGGTTTATTCCATGCCTCAGGGAAGAGAAATATAAGATGAGACACTTTGCATATTTTAAAAGAATCAATAATTCTGTGAAAAAAGCAAAAGTCTATAATGATTCTCGAATTGAGCAAATAAAATGAAGTACACTAAGAGAAATTAGGCTGGAATTCCGATATTTACAGAATCTCCTAGAGGTTGAAAAACCCAAAACCTTGTGCTTACTGTGATAAGGTTTTGGTCTACACCTAAGTTATTGTAAACCAGGCCATAAAGATGAGCTGAGTTCCTCATGGGGTGTCAAATCTCATCAACTCTATTTGATGTGAATTCTTCAATTAAAACTTCACCAGGTTGCAAGAAGAAGTTTGGGTTTGGAAAGGCTCAGCTTAGAACATAGAGGCTCAGAGAGACTGATCCTGGGACTGGCCAGGCTCTGGGTCAAAGTTTAGAATAGCGGGTCAATCCCTAATTGTGCAACCCCATTCCAGATCCAGCCTAGGAGAATAATTTCCATTTGCATTTCTGGGAGTAAATCTGTAGTCATGAGTTAAGAAAATAAAGCAAACCAGTAGCACCGATACTGATAGTGGATAAGTAAGTGGCTTTTTAAGATGTTTGAAAGTGAGACAATTAATGAGACAATAAATGTTTGATTTATCCATTTCCAAGAGTCCCTTAAGTGCTTAGGAAGAAGTTACTGGTTGGATTTTTGTCTCCCTCCTTAAGAGAGCAAGTAGATTATGTGTGTAATTGTTTGAAGTGTCTAAGGGAATTGAATTAATCAGGCTTGTAAGGCATGCTAAATATAAAGGGGGTGTGTGGATCTGTCAAATTTATAATCTAATCTAGCATTAATCAAAGAATGAAAGTAAGTTTTACATCCAAATTATAAGATTAATCAATACAATGACATCCCAAAGCAAGTGTAAAGGCTTAAAGAAAATAAGATTTTAGTTTAATGACTTTAATAAATTGATTATAAATTAAGACACAAATAATGCACAAGTCTCCTAACTTGGATGTGGCTACCCTACTAGATTGTGACCAAGTAATGCCCTCTCCCCAAGGACAGGCCCTAATCTGTTCTGTTTTCATGTTCTCCCATCAGAGCAAAGCCCCTGGCACACAGCCACCCTGTTGAATGAATGAATGAATGAATGAATGAATGACGTTCAGGGTAAAGGCTGTAGGCCCAGGCCGCCCCCACTCCAGACAGCTGATTCCCCTCACTCCAGGCAAACAGAGGCAAACAGGGAACTATATTGCCTTTATTAATACTTCCAGACTGCAGGAGACCCCAGGTCAGAGGCCAAGTCTGAGGGTCTGGTCGTTCTCGCCCAGCAGACCAGGTTCTGGTACAGAGGCACTCAGGATGGGCAGTGGATCAGCCTGGATGCTCAGCATTTCCCAGGAGGGCAATGGCCTGGGAAGAGGCAGAGCAGGGCCCCCTCCTCACCTTCTGAGCTCTTTCCCTTTTCTGGTCTCTGAGGTCAGTCACTCAGCAGACACATATAGGTGGCCTGAGAGCCTACCATCCTTCCTCCCAAGGCCTGGGAGCATCCCCCAGTGCAGCCTGGAGAGGTGACAATGGTGGCATGGGAGTGTGGGGGACAGGGCCACTGTTCTCGCTCTCACCTCCATTGCCATTTTCCAATCTGCCACTGCTGCCTCTCTTCGCCTCAGGGCCCCCCTAAAGTACACACAGATAAGCCAGGAGACCCAGGTCACAGGAGGACTTGGAGTGCTCTTGCTGCCCACAGCTTTACCCCAGGCCCTGGGAAATCCCTACTCACCGAAGGGCCTGGGGCCCAGCTCTGGCCTCAGTTGCCCATAGGGCCCTGGTGGGGAGGGATGGAAAGTGGGAGAACTGAGTTCCCAATGGCCCTTGTTCTGGTCTGTTACCTTCCCATTTTAGCCCAGGTTCTAGGCTCATGCTCAGGGCCCTCTGCTCTACCGGCCCCTCCTCTAGCCCCATCCATCCCTGCCTGTCCCCCACCTACTCCATCACAAATGCTCCCTACATTTCTGCAGGTTTATGGGGTGGGCCTGGGCCAGGACCCAGCTCCTTAAAACCATCCCTCACACCCACAATGCTCTTCCACACACCCCATTACCTGGCTGGCTCCTTATCCCTGGATATGCACCTTTGGCTCCATATCCAGAGTTCAGTGAAGATTCCCAGGTTTGGAGGAAGGGCCAAGGAATGCCCCTCAGGGCCCCGGCCTGACCTGCAGGAGGAGAGCTGGCATGGGAACCCCTGCCCACCAGAGCTGGACATGCAGGATGCCCCAGTCCTGCTGGTGCCTCAGATCCCCCCACCCACTCAGGCTGGTCCCCATAGCCCTTGTCAGAGTTCACTCTGCTCCCTGAACTCTTTTCTTACCATTTCCTTCAGGAGCTGGAGCTTCTGCTTTGGGGTACATCAACATTTCCTTGCCATACCCTGAAAGAGATCTGTGTGATTCCTGTCCAGCCCTTGGACGTCCCTTCCCCTCAGCCCCTGAATTCTGTCCCCTTGGTTTGTCTTACCATTCCTAAAGCCATTGGCCCCAGGGAACCCTGGAGGCAGAAAGAGGTTAGAGGCAATAGCAGCCCCTGAGCCTGGAGCCCCCACCCCCACTCCGCCCCCAATCCCAATCCCCAGGCACCTGGCTTTGGGAGGGTCTCAGGGAAGACCCCAGTTCCCAGACCACCATTCCCGTAACTGAAACCTACAGGAGAGAGGTTGGAAAGAGCCTGGAGGGGAGGGTGGTATTGGGGAGCCCGGAGAGACAGATAGATTGACTGACTCAGAGGCCACCTAGAGAGAGCCTCTCACATCACCCCCACCCTCAAGCTAACCCTGTTCAACCTTCACCTTCCAGAAATTTCCCTGGCTTCCCTCTGGGCAGCTTCCCTTTCCACCTGGCCTCAGTCTGTCCCTCTACCCTCACCTGAGTCAGGATTGCACCTGGTTCTGGCCACCATAATGGCCCAGTGCGTAGTAAATATGTGCTGAGTGAATGAGGAAAGAGACAGACAGACATGATGAAAGAAAGCAATGAGGAGGGCTCGCCATGAGGGAGGTGCCAGTTCATGCCCAAGATGAGGATCCTCAGGGCTCACCAACTTTCTGGAGTTTGAGGCCATCACCAAAGCCTGGGGTAGAGGAAATGAGGGTCAGAGATGGGGAGTGTCAGATATATCCAAAAGAGGGGAGGGGAGGGAGAAGAACTCAGATGAAGGGCGTCCTCACCCAGTTCTGCTCCTGGTCCATAGCCATTCGAAGGCTGGTACCCTGTGAGAAGAATGGAGATGAGTGGGGAAGACCCAGATATTTTCCAACTACAGACCTTGGGGACTCTGAGGAGGAAGAAGGGACTCTCCTTATCCACAGGGAAAGGAACCAGGAGAAATGAGTTTAGAAAGCAGCAAAAGAGAGGGAAAGTTGACTCAGGGAGGGACTTCCTAGCCTGAACAGCTGAGGCAGCCTGGGAAGAAGGGTGATGGGGGAGTGCCCCTGATCTGGCAGGAGGTCAGAGACAGACTCACACCTGCAATCTGAGGTTTCAGTCCCCACTGGATGGCTGGAGTTGGTGCTAGGAAGAAAACCAGGGAACAAGATTGAGCCCAGGGCCTGGCAAGTTGGGAATGCTGCAGCCTGCCATGTGGTCAGGGGCTGGGGGAGCTGCTGTATTGGGAGTCACATGGGGTCTCAGGGCCAGAGTCCAGGCTTTTCCTCAGCTGGCTCATGGTGACAAGGCTCAATCTCAGCTGGAGAATGGGCATGGGGGCTTCTGAGCAGCCAACCCAGGCCCAGCCCCTCCTGGGACCAGGTACATCCTGCCCTATGCCCCCCACTCCACACTGACCTGGGAACTTGCCATTCTGCACTGGGGGAGGGGGCTGGAATTTTAGGCCCCAGCCATCTGCTTTTTTGGAAGGGACCCCTGGAGTGGGAAGTCTGGGGAGAAGCAATGGAGAAACCCTCCCATTGCAGGGACCTAGATGGGAGAGGAAGGTAGAAGAAGAGAGAAGGCAGTGAGCCCAGGCCAGCACCTACCCAAGGCTGCCTTCCTGGCCTTGGCCTGATCAAGCCATCAGCCTGCAGTGGTTTCTAGGGCAGGCACAGCTTCCAAGAGGGCACATTGGCCAGGCCAGAAAAAGCCCAGTTCCTCTGGGTTACAACCTGCTCTGGGGACCAGGTAACCCAGCCATCTGACATAGTTCCTGCTGTTTGCCCACCGAGCCCCTCTGCCTTCCAGCGCTGTTCTTCCCGCCTCCCTCCTGCGCATCCCCCCAGTCCCTTCAACCTTACCTGGCTGGGCCCCTAACCCATTTCCATTGCCATATCCTGGAAAGAAAAAGTAGGGACATGAGGGGCAGTATTTGGCGCAAGGGTCAGGGGGTGGGTTCTAGGCAGGAGAAGGTATAGGACAGAGATGGGGGGCTGCTCTCACTTGCCTGGCTTCTGAGGTTTCATACCCCCTCCCAGACCTGCAGGAGAAACAAAGACAGCTCCATCCAGGGACCAGCCCATCCCTAGGAGTGAGCCCTGTCTCCTCCTTACTGAGGTCCCCACTGTACTCACCTGGTAGAAGCCCGTTCCCTGGCATGTATCCTAGAAGGAAGAGGAGAAATGAGGGCAGGGGCTGGGGTGGAGGATATTTCTGGGGGAGGCGGGAGAGGGGCAAGGATGGGCTCACCTGGCTTTGGAGGGCTCACGGCCCCTCCCAGGCCTAGGGAGAGACAGAGTCTGAGTGACAGGTGAACCCCACTCTGCCCTTTTTTCCCCCAGGACCCAACTCTTTGCCCCATGGGGCCCTGTACTCCCTCTTCCCCTCTCTGCCGGAACTCCATGCCTGCCCTGCCTCCCTCATCTGGCTGGGCCCCTTTGGAGGACTAAATATACATGTCTTATAAATCACAATATCACAGTGGAGTTAGAGAGAAAGGGTTTACCTGGCTTTTGAGGCTTCATGCTCTCACCAATATCTGGAGAAGAGATGGGAGTAGGTGAGGGACCCATTACCCATCCACTGGGCCTCTCCTCCAGAACCTGGCATATGGCCCCCAGCACCCACTCTACCACCTGCCCAATCCACTACCTGCCCACTTCATTACCTGGTCCATGGCTGATGGGAACTTCAGGGCCTGTGGGGACAGGAGAGAGAGAGGCAAAAGGATGCTGGGAGCCGGGCTGCCTTTTCTCCCAGCTTAGCCCCAGAAATCTTGGGGCCTCCTCTGCCTCATGCCACCTCCATTTAATCACCAACACCAATGCTCTCCAAGTATAAGAGGAGCCCATGAGAGGACCCACAGAACAGGGTCTTGGTGAACTACCCCCAAGGCCCCCTACTTTCTTCTCCTCTCCCAGTGCCAAGATTCTTTCAACCCCCTTAGTACCTGCCCTGTAACCATTCTGAACTGGGGAACCAGCGAGAGTAGGAGGCGTGAGCAGGAGTTTTGGGACTCTGGCTAAGGCTGAGTGAAGGGCCAGTCCATGGTCCCCTCTTCAGAACCAAGCCAGAACCGGGAGTCTTGCAAGCTCTCCCTCAGCCCCTCTTAATCATTCACCAGTCCTGCCCCTCCAAGGCCTGGAGGAAGGCAGGAGAGAACACCCAGTTGTGGACCCCCTCCCCAGACCAAACCAGTCTCACCTAGCTGGGCTCCCAGCCTATTCCCATTCCTGAATGCTGGGGGGGGATATATCAAAGTGGGCTGTGAACGGGGAGCAGGGAGCTCTAGGTTTTGGGGAGGTGGAGAGACAGGCAGGAATGGGGCTCACCTGGCTTCTGGGGTTTCACACCCACTCCAAAGCCTGGTGGAAAGGTAGGTGGCAGGTGAGGGGCCCAGGCCCCATCCCCATACCTCCCCAGAACCCTGGCCCACTCCTACCTGGTCCATAGCCATTTTGTGCTGCAGGGCCTGTGGGGAGAAGGCAAGGGAATAGTAAAGCTGGCCATGGATGGGGCTGAGGCCAGCACTGGGGGTCCCTTGGTCTTGCCTCCTACTGCTTTCCCAGTGGTCTTTGGTGCCCATGACACCCTTCACCCCTGAAAAAGGTAGTGCCCTTCTTCCACACAGCCATGCACAGACCAAGCTCAATACACTGAATGTTGAGGGAGGTGGTGACAGAGAGGCCTGAGAGAGATGAGGAGGAAAACACCTGGCCCAGGAGTTTCACACTCCTTCCTTGGCCTGGTGAGGCAGAAAGGCTGATAGGGCTCTCCTGACTCCCCAGGCCCTAAGCCTCTGTCCTCCTGGTCCCCAGGGCCCCCCCAGCTCTTGCTTCTCTTCTCCCTCCTAACCCCTAAGAAACCAGGCCCAGCTGTCCTCACCTGGTTGGGCTCCTAGTCCATTTCCGTTACCATATCCTGGGAAGGAAAAACGGGAGTGGCCATGAGGGGCAGTGTATGGAGGGGTTCAAAAGACAAGACAGAGTCTAGCAGCCTCAGACAAGGCAGAAGTACAAGGGAGGTCTCTTCTCTCACCTGACTTCTGAGATTTCATACCTCCACCCAGGTCAACCCTCTACCTCCCCATTGCTGGGCACCCAGCTCTCCTCCCCACTGGCCCATTGCTCCTAACCCTCCCCTCTTCCTCTAAGAAGCCTGGGCTCCTGCCGAAGAGAAGGCCGAGCAGTTTCCAGATTCTGGAAAGAGGGGGACATGAGTAGGAAGTACTCTGGCTTCAGGGGGTATAAGGATAGAGACAAGATCGCAGCAGGACTCACCTGGCTTCTGGGGCTTCATGCCCCCACCAAGGCCTGGAGGAGATTTGGGAACAGGTGAGGAACTCGGGAGCCCCCTTCCAGAGCCTCCCCATGCCCCTCCCTGCTCTGCTCCTACCTGCTCCATATCCATTTTGGGTTGCTGGGCCTGGGGGGAGAGGGGTAGTAAGCTGGAGGGATTGGTGGTCTCGCTGAGGCAGAGGTTAAGGTTCCCTGTCTCGGACCAAGCCAGAAATCTAGAATCCTAGAGGCTTTCTCCCAGCTCCCCCTCAATTATTCACCAATCCTGCCCCTCCAAGGTCTGGGAGGGAGGGAGGAGAGGACACCCAGTCTCACCTGGCTGGGCTCCCAGCCCATTGCCATTCCTGAATCCTGCAGGAGAGGGACAGATCAAGGTGGAGGTATGAATGACAGGAGGGGAGCTCAGGATTTTGGGTAGGTGGAGAGACAAAGGCAAGCATGAGGCTCACCTGGCTTCTGGGGTTCCACACTCACTCCAAAGCCTGGTGGAGAGTCAGAGAACAGGTAAGGGAACTGGGCTCCATTCCTTGCACCTCCCCAGAACCTGGGCTGTGCCCTTACCTGGTCCATAGCCATTTTGAGCTGCAGGGCCTGGTGGAAGGAGAGAGGGGCTGTGGATACTGACCTCTCTCTGAAGCTCCACCCAAAGCCTGTTCCTTTTAGCTCTAAACCCACCCCCACCAGCTGGGTCCTATACCTACCCCAAGGGTCCAGGCTCCCTCCAGAGCCTGAGCACCATACCTAGCTGCCTGGGTCCCACCTAGTTGGGTGTCACTGTCAGCAGCCATGTCAACCAGCCAGGAAGGTGGACTCCTTGATGCCCCCTTTCCCTCACCAGCTACATGCTATTAGCATTAGCACCCCCTGACCCCAACCTTGCGGCTTTCCAGCTATTTCCAAATCCTGTGCCCTTCCTGGTCCTCATTTTTCAGTGGGCCACGCCCTCTAGTGGGCAGCCTGGTCGTGTGTTGCATTCACGCTTCCGTACTGTTTGCCTCTGCCTGCCCACATGCCACAGGCTCTGGAAGAGCCTGTCTCTAGCACCTGGCTGGCCCCTAGATATTTGTTGAATGGGTGTTTCTTTTGGGACACCAAGTAGGAGAAGCAGAGGGGGGTCTCACCTGGCTTCTGAGGTTTTAGTCCTCCGAGACCTAGGGAAGAAAAGGCAGCTGTCCGTGAGTCTGTGAGGCCACCTGGCTCTTCCTCAGGTCCACATAGAAACTATCCCTCAGTGACCCCCACGCTCCTGAGCTCTAGGGCCTCACCTGGCTGGGGTCCTGCTCCTGGGAAGGCCCCAGCTCCTGGCCCATTCCCGAATCCTGGGAGACAGGGCAGGAGGGAGTGAGGAAAGATTAGGGACTTGGAGGGAACAGACAGATAAGAAGATACTGGACAGAGAGGAGCTCACCTGGCTTCTGGGGTTTTCCGCCCCCTCCATAGCCTGGGGAAGAGATGAGCAGGTGAGGGACCTAAAAACCCCTTTCTCTGGGCCTGCCCCAGAAAATCAGCTGCAGGCTCCCAGTTTCTATCCTCGTACTCCAGCCGTCCCCTCTCTACCTGGTCCAAAGCCATTCTGTGCTGCAAGACCTGTTGAGGGGATGACACAAGGAAGCTGGGTGGTGCTAAAGTGGAAATGGCCCCCAGGCTCTCCCACATATCCCTGCCCTCCCTTCACATATCCCTCCATTCAACCTGGTTAGATTCCAAGGTAGGGAGGTAACTGTGGGGACCTGTGACAGGAAAGGGGCTGGAAAGACTGAGGCGGTGAGGGACAGCAGCCCCAGACTCCTCCCCACAGTTGCCCTATTTCTGGCCCATGAGACTTCCAAGTAGTCTAAATCCCACCACTTCCTGCCCCCACAATGGCCACCAGTGAGTCCAGCCCTGGAAACATCAGCTTCCGGAAGACGGGGTTTTTCATTCTCTGCTTAAAACCCCAAGGGCGTGTCCCCAAACCTCCAGCCCCCTACCTGGCTCCCCCTACCTGGCTCGCGAACCCTGACCACAGTTCTCGATGGCACTGGGCTTGTGTGCTTCTGGGCTTCTGGGCTGAGCCCAGTGAGTAGTTGGCCAGGTCAAGGTTGACTAGCATTGTGTCTACAGTGCCCAGCTGAGGCCTGGCTTAGGGCAGGTGAAATGAATGAGCCCCTCAGAGCCCCTCTGCTAGGAACCAGGGTTCAGGGGTTGCCTGGGACCCTGGCCTCTTTCTATGAGACTCCTTCCCCAGCTGGGCCCCCAGGTCATTGCCAATGTCATGTGCTGGAGAGGAACGACAGTGGGGAGTGGGTTTGGAAGAACTTGGTGGGGAACAAAATAGGGATGGGTGGGGATTGAGTCAAGATGGGGAGACAGGAGGGCAGGATCTCTGGCTCACCTGGTTTCTGTGGTTTCACGCCACCTCCCAAGCCTGGGGAAAGACCAATTGCCACTGAGCCAGGTACAGACCCCACCCCACCCCTATTCTGCCCATATAAATCAATTTTTCTGCTCTTCTGATCCCCTTGCTCCTACTCCTCTCTCCTTCCTTGAACCCCAGTTTTGCCCGGGTGTCCTCACCTGGCTGGGCTCCAATTTTTGGGAAGACTCTGGCTCCCATCCCATTCCCGTTGCCAAATCCTGGCAGTCAGAGCGAGAAGGAGTAAGGGCAAGCTAAGTAGCAGGGTACGGACAGGAATGGATAGAATAGGACAGGGACATAGGGATAGGTTGGACTCACCTGGCTTTTGAGGTTTCACACCCCCTCCAATTCCTGAGAAAAAGACAGGGACCAGGTGAAGGAGCCTGGATCTCCCTTGAACCACCACACCCAAGCATATGCCTCCAGTTCTCATCCCCCTCCCTACCTGGTCCCTGGCCACCATTCTGAGCCACAAGGCCTGTGGAGAGAGGTAGGGCAGAGGCTGGAGCTGAGTCACTGTGGGCTCCAACCTCCTGTGCTGTTCTCACCTCAGGACCTCTGTGCGCCCCTCCACCCCCACCCCGCCCCAAACAGTTCTCAGGGGCATGAGAAGGGCCTGGAAGTCTGGAAGATCCTCCCCAAGACCACGGCTTTAACCATAGGAGTGGCCGAAGCAGCCCAATGAAGGGAGCAGTCCCTGGGAGGGTAACACAGTGCCAGAAGGTGAGGCTCTCCCCTCACCGGGCTTCTGAAGTTTCATTCCCCCTCCAAGGCCTAGGGAGAGAGAGAGAGGTTGACACTGACCCCAAACAGCCATCCCCCTCAATTCAGTCCTGATCTGACCCCCATCCCTTGCCCACCCTTCCCTGCAGCCCCTGCCCAGCCACCCTCACCTGGTAGGGCTCCTGCCCCTGGAAAAGTACTGACTCCTAAACCATTTCTGCTCCCAAATCCTGAGGACACAGAGGTGGGGGTGGGGGGCTGTAAGCCCTGGAGTGGGCAGGTTTCAGGCACATAGAGGGGCTGGGATGGAAATGGGCAGGGAACGTGCTGGGATGGGATGGGCTCTTCACTCACCCAGCTTTGGAAGTTTCATTCCCGCTCCTAGAACTGGGGAGAGTCAGAGAGGCTAAGCCCCCTACTTCCCCCAAGAACCCAGCTCTCTCCCCTATCGGCTCCCTGATCCCAGCTCTGTCCCCAACCTTCTCTCTCCCTGAACCTCAGGGTGGTACTCCAGGTGTCCTCACCGGGCTGGGCTCCAAGCCCTGGGAAAGCACTGGCTCCCAGAGCATTTCCATATCCTAGGGAGACAGAGCCAGAGGGAAGAATAAGGAAGAAGAGGGGGCTTCAAATGGAGCCAGCCAGATGGTGAGGTGGACAGAGGGGCCAGCATAGAGAGCTGGTTCTCACCTGGCTTCCTGGATTTCACACCCCTTCCAAAGCCTGCGGAGAGATATGTAGTAGATAAGGTAACCCCAGGGACTCAGACTCTTCCTGGGGCTCCATAGCCATGTTTAACTGAGGGGTGAGGCAGGGGGCATTTGAGGTCCCAGCTGAGGTGGGAGATAAAACAGGGGTACTCTGTTCTCCCATGTCCAAACCAGACATCAGGTCCTTCCCTCTGCCTCCAATGAGTCACCGTCTGCCTGGACGAGTCTAGGAAGCCCCCAGCAATGCTGACCCCTATCCCGTGTCATAGCCGTCTCTCTTCCCCCACCTCACCTGGATGGGCTGCTGCACCTGGGAAGACCCCTGCTCTGAGCCCGTTCCCATTCCCAAACCCTGGGGAGACAGGGCAGGAAGGGGTCAAGGAGGAAGTAATTGAGACCAGGGCATAGAGATGGCAGGGGAAGGCAGGGTGGGGGCTCACCTGGCTTATGGGGTTTCACCCCCCCTCCAATGCCTGAGAAGGAGATGAGGGTCAAGTGAGAATCTCAGGAGGCCCCATTTCAGGGATGCCCCTAGAACCCTAGCTCCAGTACCCCCCATCTTCAAGGCTACTCTACCTGTTCCATAGCCATTCTGAGTTGGAGAGCCTGTGGGGAGAGGGAGGGATGAACTGGTGAGGTTGGTGGGTGTGCAGAACCCTTGGACCCAGCTAGAAATAGCAAACCTGAAGGCTCTCAATCCGCCCCCTCTCACCCCACCCCCAATCATATACTAATCCTGCCCTTCCCCTCTGAGGCCTGGGAGGGAGGCAGAGAGACCAACCCAGACCCCAGTACTCTCGCCTGGCTGGGCTCCCAGGCCATTCCTGTTCTCAAATCCTAGGAACAGATGAGGTGAGGGTATGAGAGTAAAATGGGGAGGAGAGAGAGAGAGAGAGAGAGAAGGAGGGAGAGAGAAGGGGACAGTGCTGGGGCTAGGCAGGGCTCACCTGGCTTCAGGGACTCAGGATGCCCCCTCCCCAAGCCTGCTCCTAGCTGGCCGAGGGGACATTCAGTGAGCCAGGCTTGCCCACCTTGTAGCTGGGCTTAGTGGAATAACATGAAGAACAATTAGGGACAGTAAAGAGTTGGGGGAGGCCCAGGGCAGGGTACACAGGTGAGATGACACCAAAACAATCTTGATGTATTTCTGGAGGCGAGAAGAAGTATGTGCAGGAGGGAAAAGAGGCCTGCTGGAAGGGGTCAAAGATGGGCTTCTCTGCCTGGGGGGTGTCAGCGCTGTTCCCACGTGTTTCTGAGATGGCTGCCCCCCCCCACCCACAAATCCCATTTGCCCAGCCCTTACCTGCTCCCAGGCCACTGGGGGGGCTGTAGCCTGGGGGACAAAATGAGATGTTGAGTGGGGGGGGGCAGGAGGGACTAGGAACTAGGGTGCCCTACCTTCATTTGAAGGACACAGAGCTGCCCCTACCCTGCCAGCTTTACCTGATCTGTAACCATTTGGGCTCCCTATGCCTGTGGGGTCAGGGAGAAGAGGAGTGACTTAGGAAGGAGCAAAGAGGGCCAACTATGGACACCCCACCACCACTCTGCAGAGTAAGAGTGCACTTCCCTCTCTGGAGCTCAGTTCCCACTCTGGTCACAGGAGGAGTGAGAACAGAACCAGGTGAGCAGACTGGTGGCAGGGGTTCCAGACGGGGTTGTCTGGTCTGCGCCCCTATGGGCAAGTCTCTCACCCCCTCTCCTCAGGGGTATGTGCATCTCTCCCCTCCATTCTTACTTTGGAGGGTTTTTGGACCCTTCCCTTCCTGGAAATCTCATCCTCCTTACTCCCCTCAATCATTTTCTCCAGCAGCTTAGATCGGGTCTCAGGAAAGAGCCCCTTCTCCCACTCTTAGGACCCCACAGGTCGCTGGAGTGAAGATACTTCTGTGACACTCAGTCTCCTCCCTGCCTTCCCCTACTCCAGCCTCCTCTTTTCCCCTCCTGTCCCATACCCAGACCTTTGACCCTCTTGCTTCCAGGGATGTCCTTCCCCTTGCTTGTCACAATCCAAACCCCTCACTGAAGATCCAGTTCCTGGCCCCTCCTCAGGCCCTGATATTCTCATGTCCAGAGTTGAGATTCTGCCCCATCTTATTCTGTTCTAAGGGCGTGGGTCTGTGCTCCCCACACTTAAGCTGACCATGGACAAGAATGCCTGCCAGGAAGACAGGGAGGGACCCTGTGCTCCTCTGGGCCCCACATCTGGATTCCAGAGCTGGGGAACATTTGGGGCTCTCCCCAGAGAGCTCCCAGACTCCTGGGTGGGGAGACCAGGTCCTCTTCCTGGACCCTATATCAGGAGGGTCCACTCACCTTTCCCTAGGCCAGGAGACGACGGAGGCAGCCCTGGGGAGCAGGGCGGTATTGACACAGGTGGGGACCCCAGAGACAGAGAGGGGCAGGACCCAGGCATCTATCCCTAGCCTCCCAAAACCCTACCCAGCCAAGACTTCACATAACCAATCCTCCACATATCCAATCCTCCCTCTCCCCAGAGCCCCGGCCTCTGACCCAATGCTCTACCTAAACCCCCAGCCCCAACCCCAGCTGCCTAGACCCTGCCGCTGCCCGTCTCCCGCCCTCACCGCCTTGCAGGCTTTCAGAAGTCAGGCAGAGCAGGAAAAGGGCCGTGGGGAAGAACCAGGCACCCATGATGCCTGGCAGAGTGGGAAGGCACACAGCATTAGAGCCTTTAAACACTCCTGCTGGGTGGGGGCCCTTACCAGCTGTGAGTGGCAGAGGTTCTGCTGGCAGACCCAGGGGGCCAGCCCCTACCTCCCTCTGCAGCAGGAGTCCACCCTCTCATCCATCATGGGTGCTGACAGCTGGGATAGGCCTCTGTCTTGCCCCCAGGCTTCTCCACCCCATCAGGGATAGGGGCCCTGGCACTAGGGGAAGGCAGGCATGGAGGGGGGAGGGCACCCAGGCCCAGAAATGTGGGCATGGCTGGTAGAGGAGGCGCAGAATGAGTTACTGTGTTACATGGAGAGAGAGAGAGAGCAGGAGGCAGAGACCACAGTGTTACAAAGGCCTGCAGTGAGGTATCACTGTAGTACATTGTATCTGACAGGTAGACTTGCCCACAAGAAGAGAGGCTATTATCCCACCTAACCCTTACGACCACAAGTACACCACCAGGAGATGGCCCTTCGTCCCCATCTAAGGCTGGGCTTGCAAGAGTGGGCCTGAAGCCTCCCTTCTGTGAGGGATAGTGACCACAGAGACGGGTCATCTCATGCTCAAATTGCCTAAGGATCCTCATTGTTTCTTGAAGGTTTAGCCAGGGCCCACCTGCTGCAGGGCCCACCAGCTTCACCCCCATTTCTACTGAACTTCAGCAGCACTCACTCTAATTTTGGGAGACAGATTCTCAGGGAGCCACTGCTCAGGGTGTGGTGGAGGCAGGACTGCAAGAAGGGTACCTGGGAGGCTAGTAACTGCTCTCCATTCATAGTGGGCGGGGCGATGGAGCCAGACCAGGCACAGGGGGCTTGGTGGGGAGCCAAATATGGGAAGACAAAAGAGGCAGGCCTGGGAAATGCCAGGAGTTGGGGGTCTGGATATCAGCCCTCACCTCCTCCAGCGAGTCTGTGGACCCCACCGGGCTGGCTTGGAACAGCAGTGCTTCAGGCCTCCTGGGTCTTAGTCCAAAAGCCCCACGCCCTGTCTTTTTGCTGGCCTTCCCCCTGCCCTGCCAGGCCCTCCTGGCATCTGCAGCTAAGGAGTCCAGCCTGCCAAACCAGGCAGCCTGGCAGGGCTGGGGCCTAGAGAGGGGCTACGGTAAGAAATGGGCAGCAGGGGGTGGTGTTGCTTTTTGTCTAAGGCCTCTGAGCTCACAACACCAATGGGGGTGGGTCTAGTCAACAGTGAACTTCAGGGCTTTTCCCAGGTACCCCTCACCTGTAGTCCTCTCAGCACTGAGCTGTGCCTGTGCCTCCCCGCCGCACCTGCCCCTGAGCTGCAACCCTGCTGTGTTCTCTCTCAGCACATGAGGGCCCACACCCAGCGATCATGCTCACCTGAGCACACAACACACACACCATGGCACCCACCTCCCCCTACAGACCCACCTTTGCATAAGGCTCCTGCTTGGTCCCCTCAATCTAGTGCTCTGGTACAGCACCCCACATGCCTACTTCCTGCCCTAACCAACAGAGAGCCGTGACCTAGAGTCCTGGAGGCTGGACTTTCCACTGGCTGCTGGGAGTGGCTCAGAGGGTGGCCCCTGGCTCCAACCACCCATGAGAGCCCCAAACAGCTGGGACAATCTACTTAAGCTCCCTGGGGAAGGTTTTTCTGCCAGGCCACCTGCTCCTCCTCATGGCAGCAGGCACTGGCTCCCCGGTCTCCTCATGGAGGGCAGCTGAGTGGCCTCATGGTTAGCAGGCTAGGTGCTGGATTCAAGTACCTGCTCTATCTAGCTGGGGAGCTTGAGCAGGAATCTTACCTCCCCAAGTCTATTTTCTCTCCTCTAAAATGATGAATAGTGCCACCATGTAAGAGCTATTGGGGAAGCTACTTCACACCCTGTTTTACAGATGGGGAAGCAGAGGCAGAGAAGAGAAGGGAGCTGGCCCAAACTGAACACCTCCTAAGCAGTGGGGCTGGGGTTTGAAGCAAAGTCTGTGGGGCTCCTGAGTCCACAGTCCTCTACTCTCTGATACTCCACACATTTCTGGGCAGCAACAGGCCCCATTCCCCCAGACACTGCATTGTTCTCTTTGCCTTCCCCACGCCAGTCTGGCCCCACGGTGTCTGCTTCAGACCTGGGAAAGCTGAGGGCCCCCTACACAGACTCAGACACACAGACACTCGGCTTACTCCTCAGGATGCCAGGAAAGCTTGACGCAGGAGGAGATAGGCAGGGAGACCAAGAGGGGCCATGCAGGAGGTACAGGCTGGGTGCCTGCTTGGCCACTGCCAGAGCGAATGCCAGTACCACCACCAATGCCAGGCTGCCCGGGTACTGGCATGATGGACCTGTGAAAAATGCCTGCCAGCCAGGCAGCCAGCCAGTCAGCCAGGGGCCTCGGGCCAGCTTGATGCTGCTCAGAACCAAGACCAGGGCCAGGCCCAGTTGGGCACCCAGAGCCCTTGCATTGCTGCCACCCCAACCTCCAGCACAGTCAGTCACCTCAGCTCACCCCAGCACCACCAAGGCAAGTTGGGCCTGAGAGCACATGGACCACTTGGGGGATGAGAGAACCCTTGATGGAGCCTGGGCCGGGGCTACCCTCTGCTCCCAGGCATGAGGGGACATGACCCAGACTCTAGCTAGAGGAACAACTTTGAGGGCCAGAGCTAGAAGCCAAGGGCATGGTGACAGCTGGGGTGTTAAAAGCACAAGACAGAGGCCCAGGAAGCACGTTGCTTAAAATGGCACAGCCTGTGTCAACAGACTCCAAGCCAGCTGCTCGGGGTAGCAGCACCTGCCAGGGGGGAAATTAGGGGAGGACAGCTGGAGGGGCGGCCAGGCGCCTTCACGGCAGACACCTTCTGAACCCCAAGCTATGTTAAGGGCTCCTCAGGTCACCCCCTTGTGCCTCTATCTGGCAGCTTTTCAGCCCCATTCCTGGCACAGGCACCTCTGAGACATCTTCCCAAGCACCCCTGGGGCACTTAGCACTGTGCAAACCTGACTTCTGTTAACTCCCTCTTCCCACTCATTTGTCAGTTTATTAAATCTATGCCAGCGTGAAGTATGGCATACATTCTGAAGTGTGCATAAGACAAATGTAAATATAGAAATACCTATTAAAGAAAACACCTATGTAGCTGGCCCCAAGGTCAAGAAATAGAACATGGCTAGCTCCCCCGAAGCACCAATCACAATTTCCTCTTTCCTGCTAGGGTAGCCATGTTTATGCTTGTGGCCGTCATTTCCTTGCCTTTCTTACTTCACGTTATCCTGTTTTGTAGACTCATCCTAGAGGGACTTGGAGAGTCTGGGTGGGGCCGCGGTGCTATTGCCGCGACGGCACACACGGGGGCGTGTGCGGCTCAAGCCGGCTCTCACCTGGATGTGGGAATCCCGCGCCTGGGCTGAGGATTGGGGGCTTCCTGCTAAACCGAGCCCCAGCTAAGCCCTTTGGTTGAATCCTGTCGGCCTGCGTCTCTGTCCCCGTGACACCAGGGAGGGGGCGGGAGTCCTAGCCCCTCTCCTCCAGGTTCGCCTTTTAGCCCAGATGGCAGCTTTGAAAACCAAGAAACAATATACAAATGAAGGGGTGTTACTGTTACTCATTAAACAATAAGTAAGCTCCTTCTGTGTGCTAGGCCCTGTACTGAGCACTTCGCATTCATTTTCTCATTTAATGCTCATGCCTCCCCCCTAGGAGGTAAGAATTATTATTATTACCCCTATTTTACAAATGTGGAGACAGTCCCAGAGACATAGAGAATTGTCCGTGATTGCACAGCTTCTGTGTGACAGAGGGGCCCTAATTCTCCATTCTATGGCCCATGCTCTTATCTGCTATCCGAACTTTATGTTATATCCCTTCCGCACAGTGAAATGTCCATTGGAAGCATGTTTTTTAATTAAAAAAATATGTAAAGTCACTGTGTATTAGACTTTCAAGAAGGAGCAGTTGGAAAGGGGCCTGAGTCCAGGACTCCTGGATATGAGGCTGACGTTGGGGATGACAGCTGGAGAGGAGCCTACTTACTTCCCAGGCCTCCTGGGAACAAGCATGGGGTCTTTAATAAAGACCTAGCCTGAGTCACAGGGACTGTGGCTGCCAGAGATGCTAATGCAAAGGGTGCATGGTGGTGGGGGTGGGGGTGGGGAAGTGTTGCTGCAGCCCTCAGAGAAGCTCTGCGTCTAATCTGGGATGCCAGGCTGGTCCATGGCATCAAGAGTGCTCCTTGAAGGACAAACACTGCAATGGGTTGGGAGTCTGCTGTCCATGACCTTTCAGAGACTTTGGGGGAGGAGTTGGTCAACAAGTAAACCAATAAATAGAGGATAGAATTTCAGATAGAGATAAGCGCAATACAAAAATGATGGGAGAAAGAATGTGATGAGATGCTGAGCAGTCTAGGAACGGTGTCTTGAAAGCAGGACTCCTCTTCACCCTGAAGGAGCAACCCCAGCTGCACTAATGTTAGAAATCAGCGCTTGCTCTGTCCCTAAAAACTTTAAGGGGATCATCTCATTTGAATTTCCAGCTCCATGAGAAAAGCTTCATTAGCTCAATTTTTACAGGAGAGGAGACTAATTCGAAGCTCAGAAAGGCCCAGGTGCATTCCCAAGGTCGTTCAGCCAGGAAGCGGCTGAGGGAAGTGTGAGCTGAAGTCAAATCCAAAGAATGGGAAGGGCTGCCTCTGAGGTGGCTGAGGCCTGGTGGCAGGGAGGATCCCGTCTGGTTGTCTGGAAGGGCTTCCTAAAAAAGACAGCTTTTCTGGTTCCCGAAGCAGCTCGTTCCACTGGTCGCGGGTCGGAGGAAGGTCAGGCATCCCCATCGCATTCCCAGTGTGGGGCACGGCACGTGTGAGGGGGAAGCCAGCGAGCCCGGGGAACTCCGCTCTTTTGGGATCCCAGAGGCCGCAAGGACTTCCTTTCCTGCCCTGAGGTGACTGCCTCCTGGGGCTACACCTGAGGCAAAACGCAGTGAACGCTCCTTTTACAGATGCGAAAACTAAGCCAGTACGGCGAGGGCCGTGGGTGACAGGACCAGGGTCTAGAGGTCAGTGGGTGTCGGGGGAACCAGGCCGGAGGGGCCCAAAAGTCGGCTGAAACTTGGCGGAGCGCCTCAAACACTCAAGGCCGCACAGCATAGCCAACATCGCCCCAGGCCGGCGCCAGGAAAAAGAGCGCCTGCGCAATGAGAGCGTACGGCCCGAGGAGACTGAGGGGCGGGGTTGGCAATGCGCACGCCAGGACGTGGCGGGCGGAGACCCAGAAGGCTGGGCACCTCTGATGGGCTGCATCCGGGAGGGGGCGGGGAATAAGGCGTTCTTGGGCGGGGCCTCGAGGCCGGTTTGGAATTTTTGGCGCGAGTTAGCTCCGCGCGCGTTCACGGGCCGTTCCCCCTGGAGAGAGTCATTTTGCCTTGGCGTAGAGAGCTGTCGACCGAAGACCCCGGCCCTCCTGACCGCCCCGAGTGCTCCCGTGGCCTCTGCCAACCCGGAATCTGGGACCTTACGGAGTTGCGCCCCGCCCACCTGCCCCAGGTGAGCCCAGCCCCAGCCCTGAGTGTTCTCAAGACAGACCGCGCTCCCGCCCATTCTCCTCCTTCCCCGCAGCCCCTCGCCTCCTGAGACCCCCTCATCGGGTCAGCCTCATCCACTCCCCACTCCAACCTTCTCCCTCATCCGCTTTCGACAGTCCTCCACTGTTGGCCTGGGTCCCGCCTTGCCCTTCTGCTAACCCCATTTTGGGCCAGCCCTGCCCCCGGCGGCCCCGCCCACTTCCCGTTTAGCCGCTGGGAGCGACTGCCCGTGCTGTTCTCCAGTCCTTCCCCAGCTTCCCTGTCCCCTTTCATCTGGGAGCCCCTTCCCCTAGCCACTTACCCGCCTCCTGGTTACTTGTCCCTCCCCGGGAAAAGCCCCACCCACGTTCCATCTTCAGCCCCTCCCCCGTGACAGATGATCTACTCAACTCTGTTCGCCAGGGTTTTCCCATGCCCACGGTGGTGAATCAGCTGTGGGCCTGCCCGGGAGGAACTCAGTCTAGCGCAGTAGACCGTGGTCAGTAGAGGTGTCCCGCCCAGCCTCTGCTCAGGGCCAGACTGGATTCATTCACCTACTACCTCCCCTGTTCCACCCTCAAAGCCGTTTGGCCAGGCCAGCTGTGCTAGAAAGTAAATGACATTGGGATGGTCTGAAAACCTGTTTTAAGATGCAGATGTCCTTTGACTCCAAGCCAGGACCGGGACTGGAGGCTGTACTTCTAACCAGTGCCCTGGGGTTTCTGACATCCCAGTTCTTCACTTTGAGAAACCCTGGGATGGAATTCCTGAGGTAAAAGTGGCAGAGGAAAGTTCCTCACAGTATGTGAGGTGAGGCTTCCAGACAGGCCCCCGCGTGGGACCTTTCCTCAGCCCTCACTCTCCCTGGGCCAGGAGGGCACACTTCAGATGACTCCTCTCCATGTTTGTTACTCACCCCTTGTTGGGTATGGCATCTTTTGTTACACTGTGGCTTCCTCTGAAAATTAAACTGTCCTCCCTTTTGTTTTCTTGTTTTTGTTTCAATTACATTATAGCAACACAACATCCCTCTCTTCCCCAACATATACACCTGGGACCATTGTAACTGTGTGTCCTTTTAATGACTACTCAGAGCATTATATATTATTAATAAGAGCATTTATTGAGGAATGTACATGCCAGACCTGTGGCTGAGCCTTCCCTGAGGTCAGTATTACAGGTCCACAAACCCCTGAGGCCAGGTGTGTTTCAGAATTAAAAATGTGTCAGATTTTAGAAAGCTAATAGGGTTCTTATAACATTTATATGTAACACCACCCAATGGGTCTGGGACATCATCCAGTAATCAAACACATTAATATTTTTGTCAAGAAATATATGAATATTCATACTTAGAGGAAACAATAGGTTAGATCAGATTTTTCTAAGTAGATTTTGCATGTAGATATCCAGTTGTTCCAGCACCATTTGTTGAGATTATTCTTTCCCACTGACATGTTTTGGCACCCTTGTCATAATCCATTGACTGTAACTGTGAGGGTTTATTTCTGAATTCTCAATTCTATTCCATTGATTTATATGACTGTTCTTATGTGAGTACCACACTGTTTTGATTTCTGTAGTTTTGTAGTAAGTTTTGAAATCAGAAGTGCGAGTCCTCTAATTTCATTTTGATTATTTTGACTATTCATGAACCATGAATTTCCATATGAATTATCGGATCAGCTTGTCAATTTCTGCAAAGAATCTAGTTGGGATTCTGATAGGGATTGTGCTGAATCTATAGATCAGTTTGGAGAGTATTGCCATTTTATCCATATTAAATCTTTGGATCTATATGAATATGTAATGTCTTTCCATTTATTTAGGTCATCTTTAATTACTTAAAGCTGAGGGAAAAAAGGAAAGAAAGTATATACATGTAATGGTTGTCATATTGACCTTATTTACCACTTCTATTTCTTGTCGTTGGTTCTTGTGGGTTCGAGTTAACATCTGGTGTCATTTTCTGGTCCAATATAGTTTTGTTCCTGCCCACCTCCTTTGTGCTGTTATTTGCAAGTATATTACATTTCTCTATGTTATATGCCCAACAATACAATTACATACATATTGTTTTATACAATTGCTTTTTAAATCAGTTAAGAGAAGAAAAGAGAAGAGACATGTATTTATACTGTTTTTTATATCACATAATTACCTTTACTGGTGTTCTTTGTTTTTTCATGTAGGTTAGAAATGCTGTTTGGGATCATGTGCTTTCGGCCTAAAGAATTTTCTTTCCTCTTCCTTGTAAATGGTCTATTAACAATGAATTCTTTCTGGCTTTATCTGGGAATGTATTTATTTTGCCTTTATTTTTGAAAGATAGTTTTATTAGATCTAAGAATCTTAGTTCACAGACAGATTTTCCCCACTCAGCACTTTGAATATGTCATCCTGTTGCCTTCTGGCCTCCACTGTTTCTGATGAGAAGTCAGCAGTTAATCTTGTGGGGAAGCTTGTAAGTAATGAGTAATTTTTCTCTTGCTACTCTCAAGATTTTCTTTTTGCTTTTGGTTTTCAGGACTTTTAATGTAATGTGTCCATGTGTGGATCTCTGCATTTATCCTACCTGAAGTTCTTTGAGCTTCTTGGCTATGTTAATGTTCTTCTAAATGACATTTGGAAATGATATTTTTTCCTGCTCCTCTTCTCCCCTTCTGGTGCACTCATTATGCTTATCTATGTTGGTTGGACTTAATGGTATCCTACATTTCTTCTTTTTTCTCTCTGTTCAGATTGCATGATCTAATCGATCTATCTTCAACTTATTTCTTCTGCCAGTTCAAATCTACTGTTGAACCTCTCTAGTGAATTTTTTTTTCATTTCAGTTATTGCACTTTTCAACTCCATAATTTCCATTTGGTTCTTTTAATAATTTCTATCTCATTATTGATATTCCTTATTTGGTGAGATGTCATCATGCTTCCTTTACTTTAAGTGTGGTTTTCTTTAGTTTTTTTGGACATTTTGCAGCTACTTTGAGGTCTCTGTCAAATCTGACATCTGGTTCCTCTACAGCCAGTTTCTGCTCCCTGATTTTTGTCTCTGTGTTTGGGTCACACTTTCCCATGGCTTTGCATATCTCATAATTTTTTTGTTCAAAACTGGACATTTTAGATAATATGTTTTAGCAGCTGTGGATACTGGTTCCTCACCTCCTTCTGGGGCTTGTGATCGTTGTTCACCTATTTGTTTAAATTGTCTATTTGTTTATTGACTCGCTGGATCACTGTAGTAACATCTCTTTCTGCAGTATGAAGCTTCTGACATTGCTCCTCCAAGGGCCTAGCCCAGGGCAATGCACAGTCACCCTGGAATACCAGTGGTTTTAGGGGAGGCTCTCTTTGACTCTCCTTTCCCTGATCATATCCACCTGTTACGCTTCCCCGGTTGCTGGCTGTCTGCTCTATTGTTTTTGCCCTGAGGCATTAATTGCTCCATAAACTGATCTAATTAGATTTGGGCCCTTTAAAAGGTAGCTTTTGAGTTCAGTGTTTGAGGTTTGTTCTGAACCCAGGAAGGCTCTTCTTAGCTATCGCTTTCCTTGGTACTTTCTGGTAAACTATCTGACCCATGGTTTAGCTTATTGTGCTCACGGAGGCAGAAGCCTCCTCCTATTTGCTTAGCACCCAAACCTCCACTGATTTTGAGAGCACCTTTGAACTTGAACTTCCCGTAGGGGCAAGGACAGTGGTACCCTGAGTGACACTGCTGCTTTTAGGGTGGCTTCAGCATCTTGCCTCTCTCAATGTGGAACTTCCTTCTTAGGAATGAGTTGGGGCTTGAGTGATTGGGCTGCAGTATTCCCAGTCTACTGGACCTAAGGCAGAGCTTCTGCCCTATTAGGGGCTAGTGGAAGGAGGGAGCTTGGCCTCTCTGCTATACGCAGCTGGAATTTAGCCTCTGCAACATGGAACTGGAAGTAGAACATGAGTTTTAGATCACAAATATGAAAAAGCAAGAAAAACTTTCGGAATTAGACTTTTTTTTTTTTTTACTTTGGAATTGGAGATAAAGGAGTATGTGAATGTGTATCCCATACGGTCTTGGAAGAGGCTGCACATTTTGAAGTCAAATAACAATTGTGACGAGGCAGGGATGTACATGCAGATGGTCTGGCTCCAGAACCTACCTTGGCTTAACCTCTGCTAGACTGTGGGAGCTCCAGAACATGGCCCTATGATTTTTAGTTTATGTTTCTATGACCTCCAGGTCTGTGTGTGCAGACTGTGTGCAACCATGTACATATTTCCCCTTTGCCTTTTCCCAGCAGGTGCTCGTGTCTCCAGGGCTTCCATGTTTAAAGCAGAACATGTGTGTGGAGTAGACGTGGCTTTCTACCACAGCCTCTCTGGGGCCTCAGGACAAGGCGCTGTCTGAGTGGACACACTGTTCTGTACTCTACATCTCAAGGCCTCCTGTGCTGGCCATGCCTGTGCCGACAGAGGGCACCCCGCCACCCCTGAGTGGCACCCCCATCCCGGTCCCAGCCTACTTCCGCCATGCAGAACCTGGCTTCTCCCTCAAGAGGCCCAGGGGGCTCAGTCGGAGCCTCCCACCCCGACCCCCTGCCAAGGGCAGCATCCCTGTTAGCCGCCTCTTCCCTCCTCGGACCCCAGGCTGGCACCAGCCCCAGCCTCGGAGGGTATCGTTCTGTGGTAAAGCCTCTGAGACCCTGCGGAGCCCCAGTTATGACCCAAACCGGCCAGAGTCCTTCTTCCAGCAGAGTTTCCAGAGGCTTGGCCGTCTGGGCCATGGCTCTTATGGAGAAGTCTTTAAGGTGAGTGGAGTGACGACTCTCTGGGCATGTCTAGGGGTACCCTTTTGCCTCCCTTCCCTTGCCTGGATGTGATAGTGTCCTGGGCAGCCTGTTCCCTTTCTCTCCTGACAGCCCACCTCCTGGGCTGCCAGGCTCCCCTCCTCAGTGCTTGGTTTGGCTGCTTTCTCATAATTCCCCACACAGACCCTTCCAAGGGCCCTCTTAGTACACACTCTCCACTTGTCCAGAGCCTGGCATTCATGGCGGTGGCTCCCGGCTGCCATTTCCTGCCCTGGAGCCAGCTGTGCTGGGGTTCTTGGAGAGCTCTGCCTGATCCCCGGAGCCAGGCCCCCAAATGCAGTGCACATCCTGCCCTCTGCCACCCCCCAGGCTTCAGGCACTTAGGCTACACCCTCCATATCACATTTTTTTCTTAAAATATATTTTCCAATAATTTATATTTCCTTTAAAATGGTAGTTTTCCTTATACAAGTACTACATGAAGAAATTTTTGTTGTTAAAAAGTACAAACAACATAGGCCTCTCGATCAGCTCTCTTTCTCAGAGAAAACCATTGGGCTTCTCAGGCAGGCATTCTTCCTTTCAGAACTTTCTTTATATACCTCTAGAGCTGACCATATAAAGACAAACCCGTTTATATCCTACACAGTGGATCACACTGCCTGTATTGTTCTGTAGCCAGCTTTCTTCTCTTTGCAATAGTCTGAGAGACCCTCTGGGTTAGTACTTAAAGGCCTGCCCTGCTAAGTGGTTGTGCCACCTCCCACCCCGCCTGTGAGCACCACCTCCCTTTCAGGTGCGCTCCAAGGAAGATGGCCGGCTCTATGCAGTAAAGCGTTCCATGTCACCATTCCGGGGCCCCAAGGACCGGGCCCGAAAGCTGGCCGAGGTTGGTGGCCATGAGAAGGTGGGGCAGCACCCGCACTGCGTGCGGCTGGAGCGAGCCTGGGAGGAGGGTGGCATCCTATACTTGCAGACGGAGCTGTGCGGGCCTAGCTTGCAGCAACACTGTGAGACCTGGGGCACCAGCCTGCCTGAGGCCCAGGTCTGGGGCTACCTGCGGGACGCCCTGCTTGCTCTGGCCCACTTGCACAGCCAAGGCCTGGTCCACCTTGACATCAAGCCTGCCAACATCTTTTTGGGGCCCCGGGGCCGCTGCAAGCTGGGTGACTTTGGGCTGCTGGTGGAGCTGGGTGCGTCCGGAGCCAGTGAGGCCCAAGAGGGAGACCCCCGCTACATGGCCCCTGAGCTGCTGCAGGGCTCCTACGGGACAGCGGCTGACGTGTTCAGGTGAGGGCTGGGCCGTGGGAGACCTTTCCTGGGTGGAGTGTGGTCAGCAGAGGGAAGGAAATGCCATTCTAGCCCAAAGTCAGAAAGACTTGGCCTTGGGCTGGAGATGCTGCCCTGAGGGTATGGAGGCCTCACCCTCGAGCTGAGGGGGTTCTGTCAGGCTGTGTAAGTAGGAACCCTCTGGAGGAGCTCCACTGGAGTCACTCATCTTACCACTTCTCCAGAGGCACTACTATTACGACATTTGCAGGGGAATGGACATAGCAGGGTTAAGGGACTGGACCAGGTAATGGGTTCCATGGCCCATGACAGCAACCACTGCTCTGCCTCTAACAGTCTATCCAGCCAGATCTGTAGGACCATGATAGTAACACTAGCAACAATAGTAACCATGCTGCCTATCTGGTAGGGGCGCCAAGAGGACTCACCAGTGTCCTGTGGGCTGTACTGGGTACTAGGTTCATCCTTTATGATATGGTTTCATCATTGGCTCTGTTGGGGACTTCTCAGGGCCCCCAGTCCCTTTTCTACCTCCCTGGCTCATGGTGGAAGACAGCTGCTCTCTTCTCAGAGGCAGCCTGGGGCTCTGTGACCTAAGGCCAACCCTGCCTCTCTCTGTCCCTCACCTACCCCTAGTCTGGGTCTCACCATCCTGGAAGTGGCATGCAACATGGAGCTACCCCATGGTGGGGAGGGCTGGCAGCAGCTGCGCCAGGGCTACCTGCCCCCTGAGTTCACTGCTGGTGAGTGGAGGGCAAAGATGGAAGGGGACATGGTACCACAGGGAGGGCAGACTTGTGTGGAAGGGAATGTCTGGCAGTGTAGACTGCTGGGCTCAGGGTCCAGTCACCCCTGACATGGTCCTGTCCTGTGGACAGGCTTGTCTTCTGAGCTGCGGTCTGTCCTCATCATGATGCTGGAGCCTGACCCCAAGCTGCGGGCCACAGCCCAGGCCCTGCTGGCCCTGCCTATGCTCAGGCAGCCGCGGCCCTGGAGTGTCTTGTGGTACATGGCTGCTGAAGCCCTGAGTCGAGGGTGGGCCCTGTGGCAGGTAAGCCTGGCGAGGGTGAGACTATTCCAT
Organism: Pteropus medius; assembly: GCF_902729225.1. Taxonomy (NCBI): domain Eukaryota; kingdom Metazoa; phylum Chordata; class Mammalia; order Chiroptera; family Pteropodidae; genus Pteropus; species Pteropus medius. The sequence goes on along the minus strand of NW_024349798.1, from coordinate 4,991,173 downwards.
TCTGCTCCCTGGACCTGGGGTCTGCCTAGCCTTCCTTGATCCCGTCCCCACAGGCCCTGCTTGCCCTGCTATGCTGGCTCTGGCATGGGCTGGTTCATCCTGCCAGTTGGCTGCAGTCCCCGGGCCCACCGGCCACCCCACCTGGCTCACCGCCCTGCAGCCTCCTCCTGGACAGCAGCCACTCCAGCAACTGGGATGATGACAGCATAGGGTGAGTGAGAGCTCAGGATGGAGGGGTGGTAGGGAGAGATGGGCCGTCAGTGTGACCAAACCTCACACCCAGGTCCCATGGGGATTAATGGTAAACTGGGACCCCTCCTACAAACCTGGCCTCTATTATGCCCATGGAACAGGGCAACAAGGCTGGCGGGGTGCAGCCTTAGTTGGAATGCAGCTGTTTCTTCTAAGCTCATTGTGTGGAATGGCCACTGTGCAGAGCATAGCACAACTGGCAACTTCACACTTAGAGCACTGCCACATTAGGGAGCAGTGTAAGGACCATGGCCCCTACTGCGAAAGATAGGCAAAGCAGCCCCTACCCTAGTTGAGGCTACCAAGTGCCCCTGCCTTGAGAGAAATTCCTTAGTCTCAGGTGCCTGGTGGCCAAGTGAGAGCTGTAATTAAGAAAATGCTGCAAAGGAAGGGGGTAGGGGGCACACAGTTCTTGGGAGGATCAAAGCATTAACTCCTTCCTTAGAAAAATGTCACCCTTTCACCATAGGGACACTTTATAGCAGACATGAAGTGCCAGATAAGCCTCATTTACCACAGGTTCACTTCAAAGCCAGCTCAGTTGAAGCCTGTCTTCCGAAAAGGGACAGTTAGTTGCCTTTGAGTGTGGACAGGTGGTTTTAAAAGTTGTGGAAGCGCTTCTTTCAAAGGGTACCATACTGTCATTGTCTTGGACTGTGGCTCCTGCTTGTTTCTAGCAGGAGCCTACACAGGGATAGGGTTGGTCTTGCTCCCAAGGCCTCCCCTGTGTCCTACCCACCCCTTAACTGCTTGCTTGTCTCCCCCACCCCCTGCAGGCCCTCGCTCTCTCCAGAGGCCATCCTGGCCAGGGCTGCCAGGAGCACCTCCACCCCACGGAGCAGGCACACACTGAAGTGAGTAGGCTCAGGGTTGCGGGGTGGGAGGGGCAGCTTTCGGATCTTGAATGTCATTTCTCTCTCTTCCTTTTCCCCAGGGATGCCCTTGACCTAAGTGACATTGACTCTGAGCCTCCTCAGGGCTCCTTCCCCTCCTTTGAGCCTCGGAACCTTCTCAGCTTGTTTGAGGACTCGCTGGGTCCAACCTGAGCCCCTGCTCAGCCTTGGTGCTTTTAACCTTTTAGCCTATCCCCATATCCTCCTGGAAGCTGGGGTCCCTCTGGGGTCCAGTGGTCCCTTCTACCTGGCCATGTCTAATAAAAGATGTCTGAATCTTGGGAGCACCCAAGCTTGTTTGCATGGCAACATAGCGCTTCCTGTCCCGTTTATTGATGTCGCCTAGGGTCTGAGGGCCCCAGGATGAGCCAAGGCTGAGCCCTGCTGCAGGGCCCAGAGCACCAGGCTAGCAAACTGGAGTTGGGGGCCCCATGCTGTGTGGAACAGATTTCCTGAGCAGGCACATCCCTGGTGGGTAGGTTGAGCTGTCAGAGCATGGCACTCAAGGTGGAGGGTGGGCCTCCAGCCCAATGGGGCCTGAATCCAGGGCCATTTGGCTCTTTACATCTCTATGCCAGTTGCCTGGCAAACAGCAGTAGCCCTCTTGCCCCCTGGAGAGAGGGGCTAGTCCTGCTGCTCAAGCCCCTCACTTCGCAGTCTGGACAGAAGGCAGAAGGGGTGGGCAAGCCTCAGGCTTTTGGAAGTGCTGGCATGCAGGGCCGAAAGATGGAAGTCAGGAATCGTGGGCTGGTGGCTGATCTAGGTACCCACAAGGTACCTTACTTGAAGGTCTGAGAATGGACAGGGTGGAGTGATTGTTCTGGGCTAGTAGGATTCCAACTGTCAGCCAGACTTGACCCCAGAGTCCCTCTGGCCCAACCCTCACAAGTCACAGAGGTTAAACTTCCTCAGTTTCTTTTTGGCTTGTACAGGAAGACATTGCCCTGGAAGAAGGCAAGGTGGGAAGCCTGGAGCCTCCGAGGCTTGGGTAGAAGAGGCTCATCCATAGGGAAGAATGGGTGAACAGATGAGAGCTCCCAACTGGAAACATCCAGGGAGCCAGCCCTTTGCAGACCAGCATAAGGAGGGAACTCTGGTGTTGTTGGCCCTAGAAGACCGTGGGCAGGCTGGCATGGTGGGCAGGCAGTGGTTCAGTCTGGGGGGCAGGCATGGTGGGCAGCCCAGAGCAGATCAGGCACAACGCCGGCGTGCAGCTGCAGGATGGAGCCCACACTGAGCAGGTGCATAATCTGGTGTGAGTTGCCCCAGTAGTCGAAGCGACCCGGTCCCCAGCGCTCTGGCAGGCGGGCCACGTTCACTAGCCCCCCAAGCAGTGCCAGCGCATCCATGCGCAGGTAGCAGGGCAGGGAACCTGGAGCTCCAGAGCCCAGCCCCACTCCTCGGGCCCCAAACACCAGGAGACGAGCACCAGCCTGCCAACCGAAAGCACGAAGCCGGGCACTGGTGGAGGGGGCAGTAAGGGCCCTCCAGCCAGCCACACCCGACAGCATGGTGTAGCCCACCAGGGCAGCCGGGCGCAACCAGGGCCTGCAGGCCAGGGTGCAATGGATGATGGGCAGGGCTCCTGCACAGAGAAGAGAGGCAGGAGAGAGCACATCAGTCTGGGGGGTCTGCCTGCCCTTTCTACCCAGGGCTCATGTGAGCATGCCCTGCCTCCCCCTCCCCAGTTGCCCCCCAGCTCCCATCCTTCAAGCCTCCCTCCCCGTTCTTTGGCTCACCGAGGGTGTTGACGAGGCAGACCCCACACATGTCCAGGGCAAGGAGCCGGGTGTACACAGGGCTGCCCCCTTGGTGGCACATGAAGAGGTGGTAGAGCACGGAGCCTGCAGGTGGTGCCAGGCAGGCCACACAGTGTGTGCCCCCCAGCCAGCCATCCTTGCCCAGCTGACCCCAGGGCATGGTCATCGGCAGCAGCACCAGGAAGCCCAGCAGGGCCAGCCCTGGGGGAAGGAGACAGTTATCCATCACACAGCTTTAGCGCAGAGGACAGGTCATATTCTCAGAGAGTCCATAGTCTAGAGACAACATGAGAGGGATGAGAGCAAGATCGTGACAATGCTGATAGCCAGCTATCACCAGACCTGGAACAGAGTCAGGCCCTGGGCTTTCAGGAACTTGACTTACTCAGCAGACCTCACAGTAGTTCTGGAAGCAGAAACCATTATCCCCACTTTGCAGGTGAGGAAACAACTTACCCCCAGGTGACTCCAGCAAGAGAGCTGGGGCAGTCTTAACTCCCAAGCTGCTCCCACCCCTGCAGCCATATCACCTCCCCTTGAAAGCTGGGGCCCCAACCTGGAACTTGGCCTCCCTGTACTAGCAGAAACCAGAAGTAGGCGTGACCTCAAGCTAAGTTCTGAACAGGACATGTGGGCAATGATACCAGATCCCAGGGCCACTTAGCTTGCTCATCCCAACCCCATGTCTTCTCCTCTCCTAAGTGACCAGACAAATGAAGGCTTTGGGCCTTTTTGTCTTCCATAAAGGGGAAGGGGGCTGAAAGGAGCTATTTTATCTGCTCC
>NW_024349798.1:4900369-4987002 GCF_902729225.1 Pteropus medius | reverse complement strand
GAGGTTGGACACCAGGCTTCTCTCTGGGGCTCAGAGGGATTAAGCAGACTCGGTCCTCCACTCTGCTTCCCTCGCTTGCCCCAGGGGCCCCGCCAGGGGAGCAGAAGCGGGCAGCACCGTCTGGGACAATGGCAGCTTTGTCACCGCGGCTCCTGGCCGTGCCAGGGCTCAGGCAACCCAGGACTTGGGCGCTGAGGCATTCCTCGGCCTTTGGGCCCCTGGCCCAGAGAGGGTAGGGCTTCTGCGGGTGTGGGATGCGGGGTGCGGCTCACCGTGCGTGTAGATGTTTCCTAGCTCGTTATGCAGGTAGAAGAGGCTGCGCAGGCAGCCGGAGCCGCTGCTGGCTGGCCGGTAGCCGGTCAGCACGAACTTGTTGAACTGCAGGTGCGGCGGCGAGCTGGCCCAGTCCAACAGGCGCGGCCCGGCCAGGAACGCCATGACCCGACCTGGCGCGGGCGACCCGCGCCCTCCTCTTGCCAGGGGCCTGGTCCTCAGTGGGGCTGCAGCTGTGGTAGGCTCATCTCGGTGTCCGCCCACCTTCCAGTGCACGGTCCGCGCACGCGCCGGCCGTGGGGTCCCGGCTTGCGACCCACTCGCGCTGCGCACGCGCGAGCGTAGCGCCCCCGCGCTGGGGTGGAAGCTGAAGATGCGCTGGGCGCCGGAGCGCAGTGCGGCCCGCTTGGGCAGGCGCGCCGCAGGGACAGCTTGTGGCGGCTGCAGCGGCCAGTCGTCTCTCTGCAACCCTGAGGACGGGTGCGGCCGGACGCGGGAGGGGACGCCAGGCTCCGCCCCAGCCGGCCGCCCCCGCCATCCCGCCAGCGTTTCGCGCGCTGGGCTCCTGACGCAGTCGCTGCGAGGGCCAATGGGCGTGGCTGACAAGGAGGCCGCGCCCCGAGGCAGCCCAGGACTTCACCCTCTTAGCATAATATATGCAGTCCCAGCCTCGTCTGCATGGGGTGGCTGTTGACTTGGGACTCGACGTTCTGGTTCCCCCGTGGCTCTATCGGAGTGACCACGGCGCCTTGCGTCCCCCTGCAGTGCGTACCCGGGCTTTCTGAGCGACCCCAGGTCAACGCACCCTTGGGCACCCACCGTCCCCGACACAGCCCCACTACCCAGCCCTACTCCTCAGCCCAGGCTCTGTCCAAGGTACTGCCAGCCCGGAACATTCGGACGGGGTCAGGTCTGGAGCCAGGGCGCCCCTGCTCCAGGGGTGATCTCTCCACCCGCCCGGCTTTCCCAGAGCTCAACATGGAGCGCTAAGATGCCCAGGTTTCTACGGGTGTGCGTGACGCGCCTGGCGCTCTCGGGCAAGGCCCTACCCTTCGGGTCAGGCTTTGAACTTGAGCTCCAACAAAGTCTCTCTGTTATCGTCCATAAGGTACACCTACGGCCCCGCCAGGACAAGCAGGAAACAGAGGGGAAGAGAGAAGGCAGGGGAGAAAGATCGGTCCCCGCCTGGGTTCGTACTAAGGCGGGCCCAGGAAGGCATTCCTTTTGCTTAACACCACTCACAGCCGGCCTCCTCCTCCTCCCCTTCTCCAGGACCCGCCCACCCATCCTTTCGGCATTTCAGGCGGCTCTTTGTGTGGAACACCCTTAATTTGCATGGACACACCCAACCCTTCGCTCCAGTGTCTTCACATAATTTCCCACCACGTAAGAATTTACAGAACCCAGTACCAAAATAGGTCTTTTATTCAAAGTCTATGGCTGGTCTTTTGACCACTTTCGTTGATCTCTCACATTGCGCTTAGGGCGCAGTTCAGGACCATCCAAAGAGGGGCTCCAAGACCCCTGAAATCAGATCCTAGAATCAAGGTCTATGAGGAGGGGAGCTGATTCCTTTTGCCCTGTGGCCTCGACCATCTAGACACCTAGAGTCAGGCCAAGTTCCCAATAATAGCACCAGATGCTTCCTGTCCAATGTCTGGCATCTGAGATGACCAGAGGGCAAGCTGCCCTTTAAAAAGTGGAAGGCGAAGGTAGAGTGCGGCATAACGTCCCAGGTGTCCATTCCACTGTTAGAGGGTCCAATAGCCCCTTGGGGTCCCTAGTCAAAGAGCAGAGATGAGAGAACGCAGGGAACTCTGGCTGGAGGTACTCAGGGGGTGATAATTCGAAGCTAGACCCTCAGTCTGGGGGTCTCCCGGGGGGCAGGGCAGGGCCATCCCTCGAGGCCGGTGGTACCACACCGCCCAGCTTCTCCCGGAGCCCCGGGAATGCCCCAACGCCGGCGGACCTTTTCCCGGAGCCAGCAGACAGCTCCTAGAGAGAGAGTAGACGTCAGCCGAACCCCCAAACAATCCCATGTCCAGCATCCTGTTTCGCCTGCGATCCCATGCACGATTCCCCGTGTAGACCCAAGGCCTTATCGTTCAAAAATCCATGAATTCCTCCCAGCTCCGTTTCCCTCCTGGGCCTCATGTTCCCACCAGGGCCCCCGCGCCCCGGGGCACCAAGACATCAGGCGTCGGCTGGGTCACCCTCAGGCCCTGTCCCAGCGCCCGCACCGTCGGCGCAGCAGGCGCAGCAGCGACAGCAGCAGCAGCAGCAGCACTGAGACAGCCGTCACCATGGAAAAGACCCGAGCTGCGGGCACACGGGTGCGGTGAGTACAGGGCTCCGAAGGGGCTGCTCCCCAAATTCCCTCTCCTCTTAAGCGCCCGCCTCACCCCCCATCGCAGCCTCTGGAGCCCCAGGCCCGGGGCTGCAGCTCACGTTGGTACCATCCGGGAGCGCTGCAGGGGTCTGGGCCGAGCCTTTGGGGGGAGCTCTGTCCTCAGCGGCGTTCTGCAGCCCTGTGGAGAGGGGTATGAGGCAGGTGGCGGGGGAGCAGGTCCAGGGGGGACTGGGCGGGGCCTCACCGCGGTAGGTGAGCGCGAAGCCCTGCGCGTGGCCGCGCGCGTCGCTGCGGAAGGTCAGTAGCAGCGCGGCGGCGCGCAAGCGCAGCGGCCCCGGCGGCGGCCGGCGGGCGCCGTCGAAGGCGCTGAGCAGGTTGCCCGAGGCAGCGTCGCGCAGCTCCAGCCGGTCTCGCGGGTCGGCCAGCTCGAAGAGGCGAAAAGTGAGCTCCAGCGCGGCGCCAGGCGGGCCAAGCGCCCAGCTGCAGTTTCGGTCCGGCCCGTACTCGTCCGGAAAGTCCGGGGAGTAGATGACGCCCTGAGGTGCAGTCCAGTTCCCCTGACAGGAGCCCACAGACACTGTGGACGGAGCCGGCGGTCAGAACCCAGAGACCCGCAGGATCTATTTTCGCGGGGCGTGGCACCATGCTGAAATCCCGCACTTTCCAGCCAGGCCCCGCCCCCAAGTTGGCCCCTGCATTCTCAGGCCCCTTCCATGGGTTTACACTGATCCCTTGCTCAATCCCGCTCTCAACCCCAGACCCCGCGCTTGGCCCCCAGGTTCAGGCAAATTCTCTCTTCGGGCCGTGACTCCGACCCAATCCCCTTCTCAGGCCCTGCCCCCACCCTGTGGCCTCCCGCATTTCAACCCTCCTAGCAGGGCATCGCACTCCGGATCCCACCCAGACCACTCCCCTTACCCAGGCCCCACCTTCGTAGATACCCAGGCGCCCATCGCCACCGCACAGCTGGCCTGGGTGGCCGAAGCAGATCTGGTCACAGTCGGTGGCTGGGGCTGGGTGTCCTCGGGCCAGGTCGGTTTCAGAGCCACAGAAGCAGGCATAGCCAGCCTCCACACCCGCCAGCTGAGAGCACAGACCGGGTGACCTCAAGGGCAGGGTCTGGTGTAGGGATGGGGTAATGGGAGCCAGGGGTCGGGCTTGGAAGTGGGAATAGGGCTGGAGGTTCAGAAATCAGTGTCAAGGTTTGGCGTCAGAGTTGGAAGTTGATTTGGGTCCTGAGTTCAAGGTCAGGGGTCACTGGTCTGGGCCGGTGGGCAGTACCTGGTAGCCTTTCATGCGGCAAAAGCGAAGGCACACCTGGACCGTGAGCTTCGTTGAGGTGCCACTGGGGCCGCTAAGGGCAGGGGGTGCCCCCGAGTCCACAAAGCAGCCCAGGTACCCTGGCACTGATGGGGCAGAGGAGACAGGCTCTGTCCCGTGCCTCCAAAAGTGAATTTCACTCAGGCAGCCCAGCGCTCCCACCTTTGTCCAGCTGGGCCCACTCACTGTGACACGTGGGGATGTCGCAGTAGCGCCAGTAGATGCCCTCCTCCGTCTCAGCCACATAGCACCACGGCTGCACATCACCGTCTGGGTTCCTGCGGGTTGGGGGAATGTGGTCCGGGTGTTTCCCTCCCAAGGGCTGCAAACCCTAGGCCCCGCCCCAGGCTATTTGCAAAATGGCCACATGTATGGTAGAGCTCCTCTCCTCTCTGTCCGTCGACTTCCGAGTGCAGTGGGAAGTCATTAAACGGTCCTGACGTAGGATCTTAGGTCTTCAGCTGTTGCTAGGACGTGACCTCACATATGAGGACGCTGAGACCATCTGTAGTGTTCGCACCCCACCTCACCATGGACCTGGGCTAAGTGCCTTGCTTCAGAACCCTGTTTTAAAGCAAAAGTGGTGACTCCTATCAGCAGAGAAGCGTCTTCCCGCTCAGCTCGGTCTCTGGTGCTCCAGACTGCATTTGTGGCTCTGAACCCCCAACTCTTCTGTCACCGCTAATGATGCCCCTCAAATAAGCTGTATGGCAAGATCCTGACCCCTCACTCCAAGGCTCACTCTCTGGCTTCGCCTGTACGGGGCCCTTTGAGTGCTCAGGCCTGACCTGAGGTTCTGCAGAAGTGGAGCACCTAAGGCCGAACACGTGTCAGAAAATGTTCTGAACGCCCAGTCCAGACCCCAGCGTCGTCTAGGCCCTGTCTCCTAGCCCAGGCTCCACCCTCAGGCCCTCCCGGTGGACCCTGTACGGGTCCAGCAGAGATCTCCGCTCCGCCCACACGGAGCCGCAGCCTAAGGGCCGCGCCCGCAAGAGTACACCCAGTCCCGCCCCTAGCAAGGCCCCTCCCCCAAAGGCCCCTCCTCAAGCAGACCACGCCCCTGGCCCTCACCGGCAGAAGTTGTGCTTGCCCAGCCCCCAGCGACCCTGGGGGTCGCTGGCGCTGCTGTAGCTGTGCTGCTGCGTCTGGTCCCAGAAGAGGCACGGGCGGCCCGCCCCGCGCGGGCCCGTACGGTTCTGGTGGCCGCGGTAGTCGGCGCCGTTCACCTGGAAGCACTCGGACAAGCCTGCATGGCGACAGTGGGGCCTGGAGAGGTCCAGAGCTTCGCCCGACAACCTCCTCACTCCCTGATGCCAACTTTTGCCTGGCTCCCCAGCCAGTTTAACTGGCGCCCGCGGGGCCTTCGGGCTACTCAGCTGCTCCCTCCACATGTTCTGCCCGCTCCCAAGGCTCAGGACCCCGGTCCTAGGCGCGAAGGCGGAGGACCGAGTGGTAACCGAGGCCCCGTCTCCGGGTCAAGACTCACCTGGGCTATGCAGGCTCCCCGCGGAGGCCCCGCGTGGCGGCAGCATCGGGAAGAAGAGGAGGATAAGGAGGAGGCCTCGCGGGGCCCGTGTCCTCATCGCCCCCAACCTAGGAGAGGTTGTTCTGGCCCGCATAAGACCCGTGCTGCCCCTGGGGTCGCTCCGGGGTCTCCCAGGCGACTGGGGGGCGTTGTCCTCTGACCGTTTGTCCTCGTCCCACTCTGAACAACGCTCTCCGTCTGGGACGGGGAAATATCTCACGGGGGTATTTGCCTCTCAGGGTTTCTGCCCCTGGAGGCGTTTCTCTGCCCCTGTCTCTACTGGGAGATCACTGGCCAGGGGCGTTCTCCGTTGCTGCCTCTCGGTGCTCCGAGTCTTGCCTCGGCCTCCACACCTGCCCCCGGCCGCTGCGCCTCGCGTCTGAGTCTCCCTAGCCCAAGTCTCTAACGCGCTGGCTCCTGCCCCCTTCGCGTCCCTCTGCGGATCCCTCCCCACTGGGTCCCACCCCTCCCCCTTCCCCCAAGGCCGGGAAGCCCCGCCCGAGACTGGAGCGAAGGCAGCAGGTCCAGACGCCTTCCACGCTCGCCCCGGGACCCTCGCCGTCCAGGCGCGCTCCCCCTCCCCCCGTCCCCCTCTCAGGGTCGGTGCAGGTTCTTGTGGGAGTGTGTGGAGGAGGACCCTAATGGGGGAGATACAGGACCCTCTCACGAGGCCACATGGCCCGGGACACCCGCTCACAGACACCCTTGAATGAAATGCACGCACGCACTCTCAGTCAACCATTCGTTGTCAAATGCACACGCGTATACCCCCTTTCCGATCCTCACGCTCTTCCCTTCACAGGTCCTGACGCCTCTGACCTGACTGTGGAAGTGCCACACCCTGCCCCCGCACCCTCGAAAGAGGCGGGAATGGTGGACGCTTAGTCCGGGACAGGCACTGGCAGCTGGTGTCTGGAGAAGAAGGCAGCTGCGTCCCTGATCCCAGCCTGTCCCCCTTCTCTTTCCACTCTTCTCTAGGATCCCCCCAGCCCAGGCTCGCCGGAGCCATCGCCGCGCGGTGGAATTCCCCCAACGGTGCCCCCCCACCTGGAGAGGGAGGGGGAGGGGAGCAGGCCCAGGCAGGCGTGGGGGGAAATTCCCCGCCCCCTACCCCTGGGCCCGACTCCTCCGAGTCCTCTGATCTCCCAGTGCCGCCCGCCGGCTGCCCCCAGGGCTTGGGGGTAGGCCAGCGCAGGTGCGTGGGAGGGCGGGGGCGGGGGCCAGGGAGGAGCTGGGTGGTGGCCGGGGGCCCAGAGCGGCCCTGCCCCGCCCCGATCCCTTGCCCCTCAGTTCAGCCTCCCCACCCTTCACCAGACCTACGCCAGGCTGTCCAGCCTGAGAGGACTGGTTTTTGCCCTCTCAGTACCCACTGCACAAGATGCGGGGTGCAGGCAGGATTCTAGAAAGGCCGAGGTGCCGCTGATGGTGATGAGTCCTGTGGAGACTTGGAAATTAGTGCCTCACACCAGGTTCTTGGGTCCAGGAGTGGGTGGCGCACAGGGAAGCTTTCAAAGGAGGCGGGCTTGATGAGCCGCCTCCTGCGGGAGCCCAGTCAACAGCCAGACTGGCCTCAGCTCCCCTCCGTTTCCTGGCCCCACCCAGCACTTGACTGGTAACTGGTGACTGGGTAGCCACCCCTTGACCTGGTCCCCTTCTCTGTCTGTTCAAGAGCAACAAGGTTGTGAAGGCTCCAGGGGCATTGTCCCAGGCTCTGGCCCACAGAGAGTATCTAAGGCCTGGGACATGGACTGGGTGATGGGGTGCATGGCAAGCCTCACCTCTCACAGTCACAGCCGGCCAAGGAAAAGGTAAGATGGGGGACAGGGACAACCAGGACCCTATGTGCAGAACAAAGGTCAGTGAGAGGAGTGGAGGAGGAACTGGCCCCTTCTCTTGCTGGAGGGTGGACCAAAATGGATTGTCCATTTGGTCAACAGCACTTTGACCCCCCACTCTCCACTGCCTCAGTCTCCTGCATAGGAGGTGTCGGATGAGAGAGAGGTGCTCAGTTCCAGGACTCCAGCACTGAGATGAGGGGCATTGTCCCCACTGCAAGCTCCAGTCCCAGGTGGCTCATGGAACCTCTAAGCTTCCTTACTCCCTGCTGAAGGGCCCCAAAAGACTGGGGGTTTAAACAACGGGAATTGATTGTCTTATAGTCTGGAAGCTAGAAGTCCGAGATCAACATGCCAGTAGGCTTGGTTCCTTCTGAAAGCTGCCAGGGAGAATTTGTTCAATGCCTCTCAATTAGCTTTGGTGATTTGCTGGCCACCATTGGCATTCCTTGGCTTGCAGATGCATCACCCTGATCTCTACCTCCATCTTCACATGGTATTCTCCCTGTGTCTGTGTCCAAATTTCCCCTTTTTATAAGGATGTCACTCATATTGGATTAGGGCTCACCCTACTCCAGTATGCCCTCATCTTAACTAATTATATCTGCGATGACCTCCTGAGTGAGTCGTGTGGTATGTGCATTCCATCTCAATAAAACTTATACTAAAAAAGAAAGAACTAGGCACGGTGGCACTGGTGGGCACTGACAACGGATGTGGTGTATAGGGACAGGCAAGGCAGTGTCAAAGACAGCTCTGGGTTTTTACTTGTGTGGTGGGACCATCAGATGAGGAGGAAAACAGGTAGAAACTCCCTTTTGCTGCCCGTGCCTGGTGCCCAGGGGACACCCAGGGCCAGGGCCCTGGAGGCAGCTGGACACACAGGTTTGGTTCCAGAAAGGAGGGCCAGGCTGGTGCTGCAGACTGACAAACCATGAACCCTGAAAGTGGCTAGGCAGAAAAGGGCTGAGGTCCAGCCTCCAGAATACCAACCACCAGGCTTATAGGTTGGTGGGAGCAGAGGAGCCCTTGAGGGGGGCTGGGAGTGTAGGCAAGGAGCAGGTGGGGAATCTAAAAGAGGGATCAAGGAGGGGGCGGTCAGCGCTAGAGATTGAGCTCTGAGAAGCACCTGCTGACTTTAGTGACAAGGAGGTCCTTAGTGCCACCCTGCAGAAGCTTTCTTGACAGAGGACATGGGGACAGAAGGCTGGGTTAGGGCCAGAAGGGGGAGTAGGGCCATGAGAAGCATTTCTGTGATGTTCACTTTACAACCTTAGGGACAAGGACTGGAGGCCTGAGCTCCTAGAGCTGGCCACTGCTAGCATTTTAAAATTTGAGTTCTTTGTTGATACCTTTGCTAATCTTTGTGAAGACATTGTTGCACGCTGTCATATAAAGGGGCTTAGATACCACCTGTGCCACATGGAGCAGATATAAAATAGGGTTTATTCAGGGAAACTAGCAGCAGAGTGGGAGCAGGGAAGGAGGGCACAGCCCCTCTAAGATGTTACTGTCTGCAGAGGGGCCAGCTTCCAAAAGAGGCATCCACCCCATGCACTTTGTTCTGTGACAGTGATGTGGCAGGGAACATCTCTTTGGCTCTGAAACTGTGGAGGAAGTGGACTTAGGAGGGGGACACTTCTGGAGTTCAGTGGCTGAGTGGCAGTGGGGCTACCCAAGGTGACAGCGTGTCCAAATTCATGTCTATCTGGGTATCCTCAATTCGAGCAACAAAGACCATCCATCTGTCCTCTAAGGTCAAAGCAGCTGCAGAGAAGAGAAACAGTATACCGGCCCTGCAAGGTGAATGTCCAGGAGGGAAGAAGCCTGCATCTTCCTTTGATTCTTCCCACCACGCCCTAACTTCTAGGTGCCTAGAGCCCAGCCAATGTGTTGGCCGTGGGACTTGGGACTAGGGAAGTTGGCCCTGAAGAGGCCCCACAGAGGAGGCTGCAAAGCATGTAGACAGTGCAGGCTCTGCAGGTGGCAATGCTGTGACTCAGTGCTTCTCACCAGGCACCTTAGGCCTGTGTAAGTTTCCCCTATTTTCAACCACGTGGCACTGGCATATATGGAGTGTGTGGCCAGCTGTTGTTGCACAAGGAATGTGGACACACACACCAGCTCTACGTGGTGAGATATAAAAGGTTTATTGGAGGAAATGGATAAGCTGAGGGACAGTAGGGCACACCTGAGGTGTCACTGTCCCATAGGTAGATGGCAGACTCTGTGGCCAGCTTGGCAGGAGGGAGCCTGTCATGTGCGCTTCCTCTGCAATTATAGGGTGGGGGCAAGGAGCCTTGCTGTTGAGGACGAGGCTTTGTTAGCAAGCAGCAGCCTCTGGAGTTCGTGGGGACATTAGCCTGCTTTTCTTGGACCTGTTAGGCAAGCTCTCTGCTGTACTACCAGACTAGAGAAAGGGATGTGCCTCCACTGCCTTCTGGGTCTGCCTCTCCTTGTGATCCAGGACACGGCTGGCCTCAGCTAGGTAGAATCTGCTCAGTGTGGCTTCCTGCAGACATCTGGGCTGGCTCCCGTTGCCAGAAACGACACCTGCTGTGAGGATCATGGACACTGAGTTTAATTTAAGTTGGAAAACAGTGAGGGACAGAAAGTCGAAGAGTGTAGTGGGGCCTCTGGTTTGACCTGCTCTGTTTCTGTAAGGGACGGCCACGCCCCAGCAGCAGGTGGCCAAGGGGCACAAAGGCCCACCTGGCATCTGTCCAGAAAACACATGGGCTACTGGAGCTACGTAGAGCAGCTCAGCTCAGCTACAAGAAATAGGAACTTCCCAAGCGTGCTTTGGCCAAAGCAGGGCCATACCCAACTGGAAAGTCCTTTGGCAAAGTCGTGTGCTCTGAAAATGGAAAGGTGTTTGTGGCTCAGGGTGGCAGAGCAGGGAAGAGTGACTTTGAGAAAAGATGCTTCTTCAGTTCTTTCAGAGGTCAGGCCTTCTCCACATCACGCACACCTACAAGCCGCCAGCTCCCAGTGCTCTTTTTCGCTTTGCCCGCACAGAGACATCATCAGAGTATTCCTCCTGGGAGGCCTCTTGAGGAAGTGCAAAGGTCGTCGATGCTTTTGAAAGAGTGAAAGAGAGATTTTGTCCAGCAGCAGCTAACCAGGTGGGAAGCACTGGGATCTCATATGGACACAGAGCATCCTTGCTGCTAGTAACACACAAGGTTCCTTTGCTGGAGTTGGAGAGGAGATTGCCCTCACTGGGACTCGCTGTTGGGTTTTATGTCTTTGACCTTCCTGATTACAAAGAAACACATATTCAGTATAAAAATCCAAACATGATGGAAATAGATAACATAGGAAGTTAAGGATTCCTGTAATCCTTTTCTCTAGAGAAAACCATCAAACAGATCGCTTTTAATATACACATATAGATACATCATATCAATTCCTTTAAAATGTGAGATTGTTCCATTTCTATATAATTTGAGAATTTCCAGCTTCCTACACTAGCAAATCCTGGGAGGAAATACCAACATGCCTGAGAAGTCCCATCTCCTGCTCTGGAAGTTGCTGGGCTTTTTCAAGATTCTTTGTCAAGAAACACAGTGTCCTCCTGTATTACTGTGTTGGGTTTAGAAAATGTTTGCAAATTCCTTGATACTTCTCATTCCAAGTGGAAGAACCTAAGTCCTCTCCCTTGAGTGTGAGCTGAACGTGGTGACTGGCTTCTGATGAACAGAGTAAAGTAAGAGGAAGGGGTGTGACATTGGTCATAAAGTCATTGTGGATTCCTTCCTTTTATTTTTAAAATTGCTTTATTGAGCTGTAATTCACATACCATATGGTTAGCCCATATAAAGTGTAGTATATTCACAGAGTTGTGCAAACATCACTGCAAGCGCTTTAAAAACATTTTCACTAACCTAAAGTCCTCCCCTTCCTCTTATATTTTTGAGAAGTTTGAGAAGAATCAGTGTTAATTCTTCTTTAAATGTTTGGTAGAAGTCACCAATGAAGTCATTCATCTGGGCCTGGGCTTCTTTTTTTTTTTTTTGGTAGGAAGTTTTAAAATTACTAATTCAATTTCTTATAATAGATCTATTCAGATTTTCTATTTTTTCTTGAATCAGTTTTGGTAGCTTGTCTTCCTGGGAATTTTTTTACTTAGATAACTTCATCTAAGTTATCTAAGTTACCTAATGGCATCGTTCATAGTACTCCTTTATAAACTTTTTTTTTTCCTGTGGGGTAGGTAGTAATGTTCAATCTTCCAGTCTTGATTTTAATAATTTGAGTCTTCTTTATTTTTAAAAAATATTTTTGGTTCAATCTAACTAAAGGTTTGTCAATTTTATTGATCTTTTCCAAAAACCAACTTTTGATGTTATTAATTTTCTCTATTTGACTAATTTCTATTCTTATTTTTATCATTTCCTTCCTTCTACTTGCTTTAGTTTACGTTTCTCTTTTTGTAGTATCTTAACATGTAAGTTTAAGTTATTGGTTTGAGATCTTTTTTCTTTTTTTAATGTAAATATTTACAGATATAAATTTCCCTCTAAGTGCTGCTTGGCTGCATCTCCTAAGTTTTGGTATGCTGTCTCCATTTTGTTCATTTCAAAGTGTTTTCTAATTTCCCTTGTAATTTCTTCTTTGAGTCATTGGTTATTTAGGAGAGTGTTGTTTAATTTTCACATATTCATGAGTTTCCCAAATTTCTTTCTCTCACTGCTTTCTGGTTTCATTCCACTGTGGTCAGATAACATACCCTGTATGATTTCAGTCTTTTAAATTTACGGAGTCTTGTTTTATGGCCGAGATATGGTCTGTCCTGGAGAATGTTTCATATGTGCTTGAGAAGAATGGACTCTGCTATTGTTGGCCATTTCCTTGTTCTACTCTCTCTCTCTCGGATCACTCATTTTGGAAGAAGATAGCTGTCATTTGAGGACACTCAAGCAGCCCTAGGGAGGGGTCTATATGGTGAGGAACTAAGTCCTCCAGCCCACAGCCATGTGAGTGAATGGGCCACTCAAGCCTTCAGAAGACTATAGACCAGCTGACATATTTTCTGCAATCTCATGAGAGACAGAATCACTCAGCCCAACCACTCCTTAAATCTTGACTCACATGGGAGACAGTAAATATTTGTCATTCCAAGCCACTAAGTTTTGGGGTTATTTGTGATGCATCATTAGATAACTAATACAATTACCCATTAATTTGCTGGCTTTCAGGAGAACAAGTTGTAAAGCACAGTTGAACTTTAGGCAGATGTTCTATATTTTCTGAGGAAAAAAATGGAAAACATGGATTAATAATTATTTTCTTGTTGGGGCTGCTAGAGCCAATGGCACACACCTTGTAATGATGACTGCAAGGCCTCAAGGATAAAGAAAGCCAGGCAGAATGACACTGATTTGGAGTCTTTGGGACACCTTGAACTACCTTTGCCTGGTAAAATAAACTACTTGAGATCCTAAGAGTCAGTCTGCAGCCCTTGTCATCAAATATTGAGAATCAATCAGATATCAAAAATAATCTGCCTTTACCATGCCAAAGGCATCTCACAACTTCCACTTCCTGTTTAACCAAAACAGTGGCTTTCTCATGGAAATCTCCTTTTTTGTTTTAGGCAGAAATCAAGTTTCTTTTAGTTGTTTTATACAACTTAGATTCATGTCTGTATTTTATAAGATGTGGCCCTTAATATTTACATAAATTAATATGACGCCCACAGTACTTTCTAAAGACTGGTTTTATATTCTGTTTATGTGATGGGAGCCTATTTCAGTTCAATACAGTTATTATTTGCAAAACTTTACATGCGTGTGTGTGTGCATATGCACACACATTAGAACATTCTTTGGAGTGGTCTATTTTTTTAATCAGATTTTCAAAAGAGACTACAACCTATAAAAAGTTAAGACCTCTTAGAATAAAAGAAAGAGAAAACAGTAGTTTGTTTTTAAGGATGAGACAGATTTAGGTGGGTTTAGGTTTGTTTTAGAAGGAACCAGTAGAAAGGACAGATAGAAAACTCTGGAAAGTCAGAAAGGCCAGGGCACAAAACTCTCCAGATGGTGCCTGTCCCCCAAGGTGTCTGAACCATGGACTGGCTGAGACCAAGATCCCCACAGTCCTTTTGTACCCCACTGCTGCGCCCCATTCCTGTCTGTCTGTACCTGGGTCTTCCTGCCGGGCTGTGCTGGGGAGCCGCTCCCGCTGCCTCAGGGCCTCCAGGCCTGCCAGGTCGGGCAGGTGGCAGTGGCTGCGCATCACGGTCACCTGCTGGCCTTGGGTGATGGCCCGGCTGCGGCAGCCCAGCCGGGACTGGTCACGGCACATCCAGTACACCTTCTCGCCTGCGGCTTTCTCCTTTCGGTAGAGGAAGGACTCGTATACCAGGAACTTCCCCCCAAGGGAAGTCCTAAGAAACTCCAGAGGCTGGAGGGTTCCTGGAGGAAATGCGACCCATGAGTAGGGTACCTGGGCCAGGCCTTGGAAGCAAGGGCTGGAGCCTGGGTGCCAGGGGATAGATGCTGTTTCCTTTGTCCTACCAGCCTGCCCCAGCCAGGAAACTGTATTATCCCTGCCCCCATCGCCACAAGGATTCACTCCGGTCACTGCCCTCACCCCGCCTGTGCTGCAGGGCCCTGAGGACTAAAGCTCAAGTCGCCAGCCCAGGGACCACAGCCCTGACACCCTCGAGTGCAGAACGGCTGTCTCTAAGGGATCAGGTGCTGCCGAGGGAGGTTGGCCCTTCAGCCACCCAAACCCTGAGTTTCCTGCAGGGCTCTCCTGACTTGGCTGGGACTCCTTGCTTGCTGGCAAATGCCCAAGGGCAGGTGCTGGGCTAGAACATTCTGGGAAGCCCATGGCTGGTCTGGACCTTTTGCATCAGGGGCCTTCTAGCTACCTGTCCACCCTCCCCTTGGCCAGCTGGCAACCAAACAACTCTCTCTCGAGACTTTTAAGAACCTTAACTAGAAGGCCATGCATTGTTGGGGTTGCAGTGGCCAGAGATAACTGGGGGGTAGGATGGGGAGGGAGAGAGGAGATAGAAGGAAACAGATACAAGAGATACCCAGGGAGGGAAGAGAAAAGGTCCCCAAGGTAGGTACATTGCCCCATAAATGGGTGCTGAGCACTTCCTGTAGCTGCCGATAATGCCACCCCCATTCCCACCCTCTTTTCTCCAGTGGTCTGAGTGGGTTTCTCCCGCTGACAGCCCAGCCCAGACTGGGACCAGCACCCTGAGTGTGGAGCTCAGACATAGCCTCTGCTCTCAGGGAGCTTACGGCCCAGGCAGACAGACCAATGGGCAAGGCTGGACCCCACTGGAAATGGATCATGGGTAGAAGGTCTTAGCAGGCAGCCTCCAGCCTATGTTCTGGGGCTGGCCCAGGGGGACTGACAGGGAACAGGGAGACCAGGATCCAGCCTGCCCATACCTGAGCCTTCCCTCTGGGCTGGGCTGGGGAACTGCTCGCGCTGCCTCAGGGCTTCCAGGCCCCCAAGGTCAGGTGGGTGGCAATGCCTACGCATCACCATCACCCGCTGTCCCTGAGTGATGGCCCGGCTGCGGCAGCCCATGCGGGCCTGGTCCCGGCACGTCCAGTACACCTTCTCGCCAGCAGCCTTCTCCCGCCTGTAGAGGAAAGACTCGTGTACCAGGAAGCTGCCCCCTAGGGGAGTCTTCAGGAACTCAGGGCCTCCTGGGGAGAAACGGAGGAGGTAGTTAGGGGTAGGAGAGCCTGGAGCCCAGGCCTTGGAGCAGAACAGTGAGGTGCGTAGAGGTCTTGTTCTTAAAGCCAGAGCAGCAAGGCTCCTGGAGTGACCCCCTGCTGGCCCCACCCCCACACTGCAGCCACTTCCTTAAAGTGAGCCGGCCCTGGAGCCCAGGACACAGACCCTCCCCCAGCCCCAAACCCAGCCTGGCCTCAGCTCCTGGCCTCTCCTGAGCTTGGCAGGGAAGAGAGGCAGGAGACTGGTGAGATGGAGTCCCCTGAAGGCAGAGGGCTGTTCCTCCACCTCATGGTACCTTTGAAGGGAACGTCTTTGCTATATCCGCTTGCTTATCCCAGGTTCCTACGACAGGGTACATATGCACAGGGCTGTGTGGTCCCTGCTGAGTTGGAGAAATAAGTGATGGCCCCTCTGGGGGACAAGCAATCGAAAGTTAAATGGGTGTTATGTTAGGTGTATTGTGAGCAGCTGGCAGTGAGCTGCAGAAGTGTGGACTCCCCTGAGAGCCAGGCTAGAGAGGGATTTGACCCGAGGGCAGCAGGAGGAGGCAAGCAGTGGCATGGGTCACATCTTGGATGTGTTGAGAGGGCAGTGGCCACATCCTTCTGCCCAGAGGACCCCCTTCCCTCTGTCCAGGCACAGGGACCACACAGAGGAGCTGGAGACAGACTGAGAAGTCTGTCGGTGCAGTGGACAGCAGCAGAAACCATGGGGTTGAGACCGTCCTGGAGCGAGTGGGGGTCAGGTGAGGGTGTCTGGCTGTAGAATCCAGCTAGGTGACCTTGTGACATGTTTCTGCTCCTCTTGAACCCAATGAAAATGTCCCCTTAGGAATGATGAAGGCACAGAGCACCAGGCCAGAAAATTTGGAATAAGGAGGAGACAGCAGCATAGCAAGAGATGCTGACAGAATGGTAGAGGCTGGCGGGGAGGTTGTGGGAGGGCTTGTGGTCACAGATTTGGCAAACGACCCTGGAGGGGAAGCCATTGAGGACAGTGGAGTCCAGTATCTGAGTCTGGGAGGCCAGAGGTCTCTCTGAAGGCGGGGTCCAGGGCAACCCTACACAGGGGGCCTAGATGTGGGTTGTTTGTATGAAGTGCAATAAGATAAGGATGTCTGTACCTGGGGGAGGAGAAAGTGGAAATCTGTATCCGGAAAGTGACACTTCTTGCTCATTTTCCTTCCGGCAGCCAGGCTTAGACCACTGTGGAAGGTTTCTCCTGTGCGCTCTGACCAGCCCAGGGCCTCAAGACACGGCCCTAAAACTCCAAGCCAACACCCATCACATGCATAGGATCGGTCTTCAGAAAGCTGTGGGTCATTCCAGAACAGAGACCAAACAACCATGGAAGAAAGATTTATAACCTGGAGCTCCACCAACAGCCATGTCTCCATCATCAAGACAACTTCAGACACCCATGATCTCAACAGTGTGGCCTCCAGGGACTCAGGGAGTGAGTAAAGGAGGGACTTTGCAAGACAAGAGGGTAAACCAAGCAAGAGAAAGAGAGGCCCAGAGACATGGGTTCCAGCCAGGGGACCTTGGGGAGATGGGGAGGCAGGAGCAAAGCCTGGAGCTGTCGTCTGCTGGGTTGACTTGACGTGTGAGGAAGAGAAGCGATGGGCACACGGAACTCCAGGCTGAGCCAGCGGCTGCTGTACTGCCCAGAAAACAAAGAGCTGTGTGAGGAGGAAACAAGTGCAGTGTATTCCCGGCTCAGCCATGAGCAGATTTTTGTAATAAAACAAAAATAGTCTACAGCCATGCCACCCTGAACAAGCCTGATCCCGTCTGATCTTGGAAGCTAAGCAGGGTCAGGCCTGGTTAGTACTTGGATGGGAGACCACCTAGGAAGACCAGATGTTGTAGGCATAAAAAATAAATAAGGGATTGTAAGATGACAAGGTCCTTGCAATCTGTGAGGTCAAACAAGGGTTGCCTCGCCTAAAATAAAAAACAAACAAACGAACGAACAAACTTTGGTAATTGCATTAAGAAGATGGAGGTAGTGTGTAATAACTGAATCCTTACTTTCATCGGAAGTCAACAAGAGATTAAGGAACCAGTTGACGGCAGTAGAAGCACGTTTTAAGAAATAGGGGCAGCAGCTACCCTAAGAAACAAGGGAAGGAGCTCAGAGTGGTTATTCGGGGTGGGAGTTGGGGGTGAGGACAGGGCGGAGCCACCACGTGCCTTATGGTTTTATCTCCATGTACTCAGAAGTTACATGGAAATGGAATAAAGAGAGTCAGAAGGAAATAAAATCAGAGATCTCAAGTTTGAGAGAACTTTAGGGCCAAAAAGGGTCTAAAGGTGACTCAGATGACTCCAAAAATTGTAGGACTGGGCCCCCCTGAAGGAGAGGCAGGTGTCTCATGGACATGAATGAAGAGCCGGGTAAGTAGAGAAGACTGGGCTGAAGCTGCTTTTCTTAGCAAGATGAGAACAGGGACATTTATGTTCTTGTGACCTTGAGAGTCCAAACATCAGGCCCTGTGGGGCTGACCAAGTGGACAAAGATGAAAAGAGAGGGGATGTGACCCTCGTCAGGGTTCCCCAAGGGACGATGATAGATATTCATGGAGAAGAGCTGGAGGAGAGAAGTAGTTAGTTGACTACCTGAAAATATCACTCTCTGTCCTTTAACCACTTGGTGTGTAGGGTGTGCTTGTTCCTAGGCACTATATTATCTACTAACACTGTAAAAATGAGAAAATGCCATATGCAATTCACTTTCTCTATAACTCCTATAAATTCTTAAGAAAAACAAGGAAGAAGGAGGAGGAGGACAGGGAGCCTGGGATGATCATGTGCTGCAGAGATTTCCGGGCAGCTCAGGCTGGTCTGAGCAGAAAAGTGAGGATCACCATCTGAGTGAGGGGGACCAGCCTATTCTGGAGTTCAGCCCGGGAATGTGGTGAGGTGGGTGAAGAAGGGGTGAGGGAAGGGAAGAGCAAGAGGAGAGAGGGCTGAAACTCCTCCCAGAGTGCTCCCAGTAAGGAAGAGGCGGGTGTTGCTGGGGAGTATGGGGGGTCAAGAGGGAAAGACTGACTGGCTGTCTGGATCTCCTCCTATCCCTGAGGCCCACTCCCCGTCCTACCTGAACTTCCCCACTGGGCTGTACCAGGGCGTCTCTCCCGCTGCCTCAGGGCCTCCAGGCCCCCAAGGTCGGGTGGGTGGCAGTGGCCACGCATCACGGTCACCCGCTGGCCCTGGGTGATGGCTCGGCTGCGGCAGCCCATGCGGGCCTGGTCCCGGCACGTCCAGTACACCTTCTCGCCAGCAGCCTTCTCTCGCCTGTAGAGGAAGGACTCGTGCACCAGGAAGCTGCCCCCCAGGGGGGTCCTCAGGAACTCAGGTCCTCCTGGGGAGAAAGGGGGAGGTGGTTGGAAGAGGGGAAGCTGGGCTAGCACTAATGCCACCCCCTCCTACCTCCCCACCCTCAGGAAGACTTGAGTTCCTTTCCCCTAGCTACCCCCTGTGGCCAGTGGGGATGGAAGACTCACCTAGCTCCTTGTCCTGGTCCTCAGCAGGGGATCCCTGTAGGGCCTGGGGCTTTGCATGCTTTCTGGGCCTGGGCCTGGTAAGAGTCAGGGTGCCGGGCCCCCTGTGGTAGAGCAGGCTGTCCACACCTCGGAGCAGCTTGTCCACTTGGCCCCCAGGGCCGCCTGGCCTGGCCTTCAGTGTCTCCATGGCCTTTTCCTGCTGCCGCCGGGCCTGCAGGCCCTCCACATCAGGTGAGTGGCAATGGCCACGCATCACAGTCACCCGTGCGCCCTGGGTGATAGCCCGGCTGCGGCAGCCATGCAATGCATGATCCCGGCACGTCCAGTATACTTTGTCCCCCACGGCCTTCTCCCGCTTGTATAGGAATGACTGATGTACCAGGAAGCTGCCCCCATAACAGGTCCTCAGGAACTCCAGGGATGGGCATTCTCCTGGAAAAGGAACCAGGCAGCGAAGGGGAGGAGGCCAGGAGGTAAGGCCAGTGAAGCACGTGGTCAAGCATGTACGTTACTGAATGCGTCCCCCTGACCCCGCGACCCAAGCGGGAGGTGCGGTATCACTCCTGAGGGTCAGTGAGGAGGCCGCATCCAAAGTCACATACCTGGAAGGGCCAGGCTGGCTCTGACTCCACAGCCTATGCACTCAGTCACTCCTGGTCATACTTTTTCTTAGGGTTTGTTTAAAAATCTTATTTAATTTTAGAGTAATACATGCATATACCATAAAATACAAATGGTACCAAAAGATATACAGGGTAAAGTAAGTCCCTCTCCCTCACCCTGCCCCAGTAGCTGCCTTAAATCCTTCAGCCTTGAGTCCTTGAATCCTTTCCAGGTCAGGAGGCAACAAATGCGTTTGGGACCAAACCCACCTCCTAGTTACTGGTAACAAAAACTGCAGGAAGATTCAAAGATTTCATCTACTGGTTACTCAGCACCACCACATGCTGGGCCAGTGCTCAGCACTTCCCAGGAGTCACATGCCGAATCTCCCTGACATCTAGGCTATCACTCATCTTAGGACAAAGTGCCTGAAACTCTAGAAGTTCAGCAAACGTTCTGAAGCTACCCAGCTACGTGAGGTTGGGCTGGAACTTGAACCTGAGAGCCAAAGCTGAAGACTCTCCCACGAGGCCAAACTCCCCAAACTTCATGGGTTACCAGAATTACATGGAGCCTGTTAAAACTCATGTTTCCGAGCCCCATACTGGATCCTGCTGCATCAAAGAATTCCAGAAGGACCTGGAACCACTGGTTCAGGAGCTCTAGTTCTAATCTATAGGCTTAATGATTACTGGGACACCTTGATAGTCTTAAAGTCATTTTGACTTCAAGCACATTTAAAAAATCATTTCTCTTTGAGTACAGAAAAGGGTCTGAAGGTTCCTTCCTGTCCCAGAGTGGAGCGGGGTTGGGGGCACTCACCAATGCCCAGTGTTGGGCGTTTCTTGGGAGGCAATCTTAGCAGTGACAGGGCTCGCAGCCCCTCATCCTCCTCTGGGGCTGGCTTGCTCAGCACCAGCCCAGGGGCGGGCTCTGGCTCCTCTGGGCACAGCCATGGGCCCACCCCGAGTGGCTCCTCCACTCTGTCTCCAGGGCCATCAGGACCCCCCAAGCCTTCCGGCAGGGCTGGGCTCGGCAGCTTCTGTCTTTGGCGACGGGCCTCTAGGCCCTTCTCGTCAGGTGGGTGGCAGTGGTCCCGCATCACTGTGGCTCGCGGGCCTCGGGTGATGGCCCGGCCCCGGCAGCCCAGCTCGGTGTGCTCTCGGCACTTCCAGTACACCTTGTCCCCCACGGCCTTCTCCTGTTTGTACAGGAAGGACTCAAGCACCAGGAGGCGGCCCCCAAATGGGGTCCTCAGGAACTCCAGGGGTGTGGGGGCTGCTGAGGGCAAGGAGAGGGCTGGGTTAGCTGACGTGGAGCAAACTTGAGGCCAGAGATATGGACGGGAACGATGGGGGTGCACAGGGATGAGGATCATCATATCGGCCTAGGACAGGGTCAAAATTAGAGATAAGGAGGCTTGGCTCAGAGCAGGCATAGGACAGCCAAGGTCACCCCATTGGAAAGGGGAGTGTGTGGGGGCCCGAGTGTGAGCATGCAGGGCCAGGGACAGCAGGCCCGGAACTCACCTGTGTCTGGCTTGTTGCGTTTCTGCTCAGGGGCCTGGGGGCTTGGCTGGACTGCCCCTCCCTGCTCCTCTGCTGGCAGGATCTGGAGGGTCCTGGCCAGGGTGTCAGGGCCAGACATCTCCAGGGACATGACACAGTGCACTCCTTTGGGCTGAGAGCCCACCCCATTCCCATTCTCAGTAGAGGTCGTTAGCAGGACCAGATTAGAGAATTCCTTGGGCTTCGTGGGGGCTGTGGGGACCACATCTGTGCCTGTCTCAGGGGACTCAGGGGACGGCTCCTGGCCGGCCTTCACGCTCTCACCCTCCTGCTCGCTGGGCTCAGGCAGGGGCATTCTGGGACCAACGGCCTGTCTCCCAGGCCACGTTCAGGCACCAGCGGATAAAGTT
The DNA here is from genome assembly GCF_902729225.1 of Pteropus medius. Lineage (NCBI taxonomy): Eukaryota > Metazoa > Chordata > Mammalia > Chiroptera > Pteropodidae > Pteropus > Pteropus medius. The sequence continues at coordinate 4,965,957 of NW_024349798.1, read as the reverse complement.
CTCCTCCTTGCTGGCAAGGAACTTGGCAATCTAGGGCTCTGTCCTAAGAGAGGAGGCAAAACTCTGTCAGTGGAGAAGCCTTGGGGTCTGGGGCTCAGGAAAATAGATCTGGGGTGCAGGTTGGGCAGTCAGGGCCCTAGGCTAGGACCTCAAAAGAGCTGGAGAACCCTTGGCTGGTGCTTCTGCTCAGCCGGTTCCTCTCTTGGTGGCCTTGGGTATGTTATCTCCCCCATCAAAACCTCACTTTCCCTGAGCATAAAATGTGCTAAATACAGGGCTCTTGGTGCGGAGGACTATTGGGGGACTGAGGGACTGATAATTGTTAGTTACTACGAACCAGGGCCCATAGGTGCTGAGCACGGGGCAAGTGTTTCATGGGTTTTACCATTTAACCTTCCAGCTCCATGTTATGACAGTTTATCATTCTTATTGACCCAGTTTACAGATAAGGACACTGAGGTACGTAGGGGCGACCAACACAACTGTGAAGTGACAGCTGGGAGTCCAGTCCAAGTGAACCCAGAGCCCATCCCCACATGACACCTGGTGTACATGGTCCAGGATAACAGTCACTGGTGCTCTTGAGCACCAAGCATCCAAGACAGGCACCGGGGACGTGAGCTGAGGTCACTGACCGTCCAAGAATGCCTGGTGCCCTTTACTCTGACATTCTGCAGACCACAGAGGGAAAGCTTGGCCCTAGGAGGTGAGATTCTTGATTCATGTCTAGATCTGGCCCTCATCCCAGGCCATGGGTTCCAGGCCACCATTCCTCACCCCACCTTACCCACAGCATCAGAAGATGCTAGGGCCCCATCAGGGCAGTGACCTTGTGCCTGAGCTGGTCCTGGTGCTGCCTCAGCAGGATGGGGACAAGGCTGTAGAGGTATCTGGAGAATCCTCCATCACTGAGGGCTTCCCAGCTTCTGGATTGGAGAAGCAGAAAGGATGGACTATGGGGGCCAGGCTGGCCTGGAAACCTGTGCCTAGGGGCATCAGTACAGTGTGGTCTTTCTGTCTTCTTGAGGGATTAGTCAGTGGGCAGGGATGAGGATCTTTGTGGTCTTTCCCAGCTCTCAGTAATAGCCCAGAAACAAGACTGCAGGCTACCCTCACATTTCAGTCTCCCCACTGGGAGCTGTCACTCCCGGTCTCAAGTTATACAGTTCCAAATTCTTCCTGGTTCTCCATTCCCCCTTGCAAGTTTCCTGGTCTGGGGCCCACATTCAGATCACCAAGGCCTGGTCAGGCCATTTGCGGGGCCTGCGGGGCCCTAGGGGCCCCGCGTCCCCGACAGCGTCCCCAGTAGCACACACTCGCCTAGCCTTGGGCAGCAGGGAAGCCCAGTCTTGAGGGTCGAGACCCAAGGAAATCCGTTAGGTACCAGGACATCTGGCTGGGAGCCCCCGCCTGTCCTTCTGCGTCATCTCCCTAACCCCAGTTCAGCTCCCAGACAAGCCAACCTCTGCTCCACCCGTGCGGTCCTTCCTGGCCCTGCCCACCTAGCCCCACAGGGCGATGTGGCAGGGCAGGGGCACGGGGGACGTGGAGACCCGCAGAAGCAAGACACCCTGAGGCCTCCGGGAGCAGAATGGCTGGGTGCAGGAAAGGGTTACGGCTGAAGGCCCACAGGCCGCTCCCCACAATGATTGGCCCTAGCGCAAGTCCTTCCACCTGCGGCCCGCCCCTCTAGCTCCCAGGCTCAGCGATCCCAGGACTCAAGGAAGCCGCGATCTCCAACCCCTTGTCCTTTCCAACCCCGTGTCCTCCCCACGCCCCGCGAGCTGCCTGCTCTCTTGCCTTCCCCACGGCTTCCACCGACTGGGTGCAAAAGGACACAAAGAAGCCGCCCTCCCTTCCTCAGAAGGCCTTTCAGATAACTCAGGCCACCCAAGGCGGTGCAGTCAGTATCCAGCCAGCATGCACATTTCTACAGGGCCATGACCAGCGGGGAGGCAGCATGGCAAAGAACCGCCCACATTTCCGTGGAACTGTACTCGGAGTCATGGGACCCGTAGTCATGGGACCCCAAGTCAGGAGACACTGCCGATCCTTTCAACTAAAATTGCTGTTTAAATTCAAGACCATGTCCCTAAAAGGATATGGGAAAAGTTCCAATGAAAGACTCTGAACTATGACTGACCACTGTATGGAAATGCCTGGGTATTGCAATGAACTAGAATCTGGATTCCCTTGACAGTTCCCATTCTTATCCATTAAAGTGCCTTAAAGTGTAGATTGTTTAATGGCTAAATTCTCCCTTAAAGTATACAGGTGCCTTTGCACTGTGGTCTTGAATGTGGACTGGCCTTCAGCTCAGGTTGGTCACTTGCTGTGTGACTTGTTAAGTGTGACAGAAACACGCTGTGGGGGCTTGGAAGTTCTTGCCCTCCTGGGATATGGCCTGGAGACTGTGTGGGAACAAAGCTGTATGAGAGGTCACATGCAGGGGACAGAAGCACTGCCGGGCATGGAGGAAGACCGGCAGACCCTCCAGCTGTTTGTAGCCACATGAAGCAGCCCAAGGAAACCAGTAGAGGAACAGTGAAGCCATCCCATGGAATCCTGATCAATAATAAACTACTGTTGATTTAAGCCAGTAAGATTGGGGATCATTTGTTACACAGCAGTAACTGTTCTTCTTGGCAAGTGACTGCACCTCGTGGGTTTTGGCTTTTTGATGGTTGAAATAATGCTCATGGTTGTGAAATATTCAACATCAAAGTGCTTTTGAACTCCAGGTGCCATGGTACACAAACGTTAAATCCCTTAGACAATCATGTTTAAAGGACTAATAATCCAGTGAGACGAACAAAAACATTAAGTATAAAGGACAGAAAATGAGAATTATGTTTAAACAGTCTGTAACATGAAATAAGCCGGTCACAGAAGGGCAAATGCTGAATGACTCCACTTACATGATGGAGCTAGAGTGATCAAATTCATAGAGACAGAAAGTCAGATGGTGGTTGCCAGGTGCTGTGGGGAAAGAGGTGGGGAGTTGTATAATGAGCACAGAGTGTCAGTTTAAGTTGATGAAAAGATGGATGGTGGTGATGTTTGCACAACAATGTGAATGTACTTAATTCCACTGAACTGTATACTTAAAAAATGATTAAAGTTGTAGATTTTTGTGTATATTTTGCCACACGTGCAAAAAATAATCTGTAACGAACTATACGTAGTAATGTCCCATTGACCTAACATCATCGGTGAAGGAAGTTCTCCAAAAACATGCAGATTTCTGATTAACTAAAGTTATCTCTCCATGATTCGGAATTCTACAATTTTTATCTGATTCACAATTTATCCATTGGGGGTAGATATCTTTGTAAGCTCTTACCACTCTTCACTGTCTGAATAAAGAGGACATACATATTTTATCTTGATTTGGAAAATGAAGTGTCCCTATCCATTTCCTTTAACCTAAGGGGGCCCCTTCTCCACAATTCATGTCCTGCTCTCTCTGGTTGTCAAACCCCTCTGCCTCTGCTGGTTCTTTGCATTTGGACTATCAGGGTTCTTAGGTCTCCCATATCCTAAAACAAAACCTCACAAAAGCCCCTTTCCCTTAATAGTTCAACTTTGCAATAGCAGCCAATACTCCTTCCTTCTCATCCTGGCCTTCTGGCCAGCTGGCCCTCAACTCTGCAGACACCATTCTCCTCTCTGGACACCATGCAGGCTTAGCACTGGCTTGGCGGTTGGTCCCTAAACCATCTTCTCCCTCTGAAACACCTGCTCAGGCTTGTATGTAGTCTATCCATACTATGGCATTTCTTCAGCAACAGAAAGGAATGAAGTTCTGACACACGTTACAATATGGATGAATCGTGAAAACATGATGCTGAGTGAAAGAAGTCAGTCACGAAAGTCACATATTGTATGATTCATTCATATGAAACATCCAGAACAGGCAAATCCGTAAGAGACAGAAAACAGATTAGTGGTTGCACAGGCCTGGGGAGGAGATTAACGAGTGATACTAAGGGGTGTGGGGGTTCTTTTTGGCGTAATGAAAATGTAAAATTGTAGTGATGGTTGCACAACTCTGTGACTACACTAAAAACATTGAATTATACATTTTAGATAGTGGAATTGTATCATATGTGAATCATATCCCAATAAAGCTGTTTTTAAAGAATCGTTTATAGATGACTCAGGTTTGCAGTCATATCTATAAACTTGTATGACAACCAGTTTTCTATACCATAAACAGGCTTCTCACTCCTGGGCTTGCTTTCCTCATCAAAGGAGAGGAGTGGCATGAGTTATATAATGAAATATTTTGTAAGTTGCTAATATTGTATTGTAAAAACTATATAGAAAACACTTTTAAAGTGTTAAGAACAAAATACTAATAAATCGCTCATAATTCTGCCACTCAAACGCAAAGCTATTTCCATTCTTATATTCGTGCCTTTAACATACACTTTATTTTCTGTCGTACGCACATTGTGTTCAATATGTTGTTTACTATTTTATTCTACGTTAGAGTGGGAAGTCCAGACCCGCAGAGCAGAGGGAGCCCTTGTAAAGGACTAAAGCATTATGTAATGTAGACCCATAGCAGTTAGGAAAACACAATCTAAACCCTCAGCAGCAATACTCTAGAAGAACACAAGATGGCGATGTTGCTCCTTAAAATGAATATACTGCGCATTCTTGAAATAAATTAAATGTACTGCACAATGTTTCCAAAACAAGAATTTGGGAGTTTGAACATGTCACAAAAATAATTCAAGAATTCCAAAAATCTTTGTATTTACAAAACTTATTAGCTAGAAAGCAGAATCCATTTAAATTCATCAAAGACTATCTCTTCTAAGTTAAGGTTTTTGTTTGTTTGTGTTTTTTAAAAACCGAAGTATTACATGGACATTGACACTATACCTAGCCTTCAATCCACTTTTCTTCTATCTCTTCTTGACTTCAATTATATTTTTTATTTATTGACTAACTTTATTTTATATGTTCATGGCTTAAAAATACCTTAAATAACTAGGAAGAAATATCTCGAAATGTTAAAAGTAGTAAAGTAGTGATTTATTTTTTCCATACATTTCTTCTGTTTTTTTTCAAAATTGTTTACAATGTTTATAAACTCTTTTTATAGTGGGAAAATATTAAATACTTTAAAGATAAGCTGTTTCTCCTCGCTTGGTAATTTTTCTTTAACTCTGTAACTCTCAGAAAAAGCAATGAATATTCCTACATGACATGATGTCATACAAGAAAATAAAAAGTAATGTAAACAAAAGAACAGAGAAATGAATAAAAATCAAGTATATTAAAATCCCTGTTGAGGGACTTGCATAGCCTCAAAGATATTTCCCCTGAGGTATTTACTAACTACAAAGGGAAAGATAGTAACTTGACAGTGAATAAATCCTGCAGACACCCGGTTAAGTGATCAAAGTCAACTTCACCAGTAAACAAACCCACCAACTTCATGACCTCCTTGATAAGAGGCACCGAGAAGGACACCATCATCTCTGTGATATTCTTGCCCAAACCGTGCACTTCCATTCTAATCTAAGCCACATGGAAGAACAGTCTACAAAACAACTGACCGGGGCACTTCAAAACTGTCAAGGTCATCAAGGACAAGGAAAAACTGGGGACCTGTCACAGACTGGAGGAGCCTAAGGAGGCACAACATTTAAATGCAATGTGGGATCCCAGAATAGAAAAAGGATGCTAAGGGAAAAGCTGGTGAGATCTGAGTAAGATTAATAGTTTAGGTTAATAATATTGTACTGATGTTTATTTCTTGGATTTAATCACTGTACAATGTTAGGTAAGATGTTGACATTCAGGAAAACTGGGTATATGGGAATTCTTTGTACTATTTTAGCAATATTTTAAAAAGTTTAAAATTAACTAAAAATAAAAGGTTTTTGAAAACCTAAGTTTCAAACTTATAGACACAATGGAAGTTGACAGAGAAAATTAGTGACTCAGAGACATCCTGAGTGGGAGTGAGAGAGAGAGGGAGTGAAGAGAAAAAGAGAGAGAATACTGTGTTTTTGGTCCTCTGGCTGGGACCTTAGCTGGGAACAAAAATCCTATGACATCAGCCACACCTCCAGTACGATAACCCAATAATCTCACTTCCAAGTGTTACCATCATCCCCTGCTCTGCTTCTGGGGAAACTGAGGCTCAGGGTCTGAAGTGAGTGGTCCAAGACCACACAGCTAGTGAGAGCCAGGACTTGAACCCAGGCTCAGTTGGTTCAGAGCTAATTGGGCATCTCCCTTTGCCCTGAGCAGCCGAGGCTTAAAGAGAAAAATGCCAGTTACAGAAGGAATGCACAGAAGACATACACAAAGCTGCAGTCAGGCCTTCAGAGTAAGTTGTCAGCTTTACTGATGCATCCTTTCAGACCAGCTATTTTGTAGTTTATCATAGTGGCTTCCAGAAGATCTGGCCAATGGGAGGCACCGTGGGAGACTGGAGGGTAGAGGAAGGAGGGTGTCCCTGCAGTTACCTGCTTGGCGTGGCCCCACCAGTGCTGTCTGCTCCAGCATGGCAGGGTCCCCAGCCTGCTGTCCTAGATCCCCGGCCTTGTTGTGGTGGCAGCATCTAGCCACTGCTAATCTCTGGGGTGCTCACCATTCCATTTTTGGCTTCTCAGCTCTTCCACCCCCAGGAAGAGTAATGAAATTCCCAGTTGAAATCTTAGTTTCTGTCGACCGATACAACCTTCGAGAGTCGAAAGGACCAAATAGCAGCTACGTGCTCAGCACTACTCTAAGGACTTTGCGTGCATTATTTCATTTTATCTTCCAAATAGCCTCATCAGTTAGAGTCTACTGTTATTTCATATTACAGAGGAGGAATCTAAGGATTAATCTTAGGTCCTCTAGGCTAAGAGCCAGGTCAATAAAGAACAGAGTCGACATTCAAACCTCCTGGGTTTGCTTTCAGGGCCTAAACTTTTAAAATAAGTTAAAACAGTTCTGACTATAGGTATCGATAGGGTTAAGACTGGCGGTTCTCAGTCAGGGTTAGTTGCCCCTCAGGAAACATTTGGCAGTGTCCAGAGACATTCTTGGTTGTCACAGCTAGGGGATGGGGCACACTGCTAGCATCTGGTGGGTGGGGCCAAGGAGCCTGCTCAACATTCCACAGTGCCCAGGGCAGCTTACTGCCGCCCTCCCCACCTCTTGTGACCAGCATTTAAAAAATGAAATAGAAAGAGTGCATCTATGAGGATAATTACAGTTTTCACAAAACTTTTATTTCAATTATTTGTATGCGTAATTCTGGTCTCCATAAGATTTACCCCATAGCGCTTGATAAATGTATAGGTACCTGTGTTAGGTAGTTAGGCAGGCATAAGTGACAGGAGCGAAGGCTCAGCTCTGCAACCATAGAAACCTCCCTTGAAGACCTTCCTTAAAGATCTCCCAGGGACACCTCTCATTTTATGGGTATGAATTACCCTAAATCCTAAGGCACAAAGGTTGTAAAAGCTGCCGGCTAAACCAGCCACAAATGCATGAGCAGAAAGTACTACCCCAACCTGCTCATAACCTCAGCCTCGTTATATCATCATTATAATATCATGCTTATGCCTGGAAGTTCATGAATCTAATTATAACAGACTGAATTCTAGGTAAGCTCATGCGCAGTAGGCAAAGGGTTACACAGCAGTCAAGTGTCAGTTAAGGTGACCTCACATGCCAATCATATAGGACCGCGCTTGTAACCTATCATCATAGCCCAAATAAAAACAGACTTTCTCACTTCTGTGCTGTTACAGCTGTCTCCACTGAAAACCTGCTCCTCCCTGGGAGTGTATGTTAACCTCTATCTTTTCACCTCCCAAATCCCACAGGGCTGTAGCCTTCCTTAGCATGGCCTGTCTCCTTCTCAAATGTACTTTCAATAAATCTTATTTTTTCTAATTCTCGGTGACCTGTAATTCTTTACTATGTCAGTGGGAAAGAACCAAGGACTCCCTTTACGCCACTGGGGCAATGCCAGATTTCACATGACCCCATGCAGTAACACCTGGATTTCACATTCAAATTTCTGGAGAGGGATTCAAGAATCTGGATTTTTAACAACTATCCCATGAAGCTCTGGTACTGGTGGACCATGGACTATGCTTTGAGAAACACTGGAACAGGTGTCCTTGAGAAATAGGTGACCCTCAACTAAGTGACCAACTTAAAAGGGATCTGAGGTTTTCATTATGCTGGGCCCCACATGAAATGTTTTACATGCATTATCTCATTTAAATCTGTCACAGGTTCCCTTGTTAATGTGTTAAACAAAATCATTCACATCTGTTTATTTTATATCTGTGGGGGAATCATGAATTCATCTTTTTTTGAAATGATCCTTTAACAATTTACCAAGTTTCAGATACCTTGGGGTATTTGGGGGATATCAAGAAGAGAGGAACTTGCCCAAATTCATAAGCAGTACAGGTGAAATTTGGTGGAGAGAATTTCCTCAGCATGGCTTTGGTACCTCAGGAGAGCAAATATCAGACTTTTAAAAATCTGGTCTGCGATTCCTTATGAAGACTTCCAGTAAAGCAAACTTAAGAAGGCCTATATGTGAATTAACATACTTGCTGCATCTATACAAATAGTCAGGCCAACTCTAATGACACCAGCCTTATTTCATGATCAAAAATATCCTTCACTGAGATTATAAGACTGTAGGAAAATTTGTTCTTCAATGGAAACTATGCATTCTCTAAAACACATCCTTCCAGGTTATATGATTCTAGCCTTTCATTGCCTTTGAGCTATTTTTACAATTCTGTCCATTGTAGAGAATAATGAGAACTAAGAACTGAGAACAATAAGAAATAATCTAGTCTATAGACAATAAATTCTCTCTCTCTAGGTAAATACAGCCATGTAAATGATTCTTCCCACTGTGGAAAAAGCCAGTTTTATCTCCATCGGCACATTCATTTCCATTTTCCTGATCTATGGTCTTTTAGAATCTTCTTTGGGTTCTATTGCAAACTGGTTGTGAAATCTTACTGGTTCCTTGATTAATGAGTTGAGTGAAAGCCTTTACACATGTTCATTTTATACCTGTATGAAAGAGTTTTATTTCCTTTGTTTTGGTCTAAAGCTCTGCTTTTCAAATTGCCCTGGTCATTGGTCCCATCATCTTTGGGTTCCAGTCAGCAATTTAAAAAATTACATAGCCTATACCAATCTGCATTGCATATAATAAAAGTATTATCATATGAAACTTTTATTTGTTATATATGTATATTTATTCTACATGGGTTTAAATTTTTTACTTTGCAAGGTCATTGTTTTGAGGTAAATACTTGGGCTCTAATGTGTTTACTCTGTAACATTCAATTTTTACTCAATAAAGACTAATTGAGTGTCTGGAGTGTTTTTAAGTCAGGCAGATGTAAAGAGAAAGTTCAAAGGCTTCACAGTTTATGGTTCATCACTCTCTTATCCTCTTTCCCCTCCCCCATAGTTGAGGTACAGAGCAATTTGAGACTGCCTGCTCTGATAGTGCTCTCCTGCTGGTGGTCACAACAGTGTAAACCCAATACCCAACACACACAATATTATGAACTGTTAGGCACCTCTCAGACACCCCGGGGTCCAAGCCCTGATCAATAAGGTCTTCGAAAGCAGAGCCTGGCTTGGCAGCTGATGGCAGATCAACAGAATTACCTTCATACATGAGAGCAACAACCACCATTGTCAGCTGCCAACGTTCAGGTCCTTACAGCTGGCTTGCTGGATGGGAGACCTGGGGCAAATCTCATCACTTCTCCGGGCTGGTTTTACCTGTGAAATAGGAAAAGTGGCAAATGAGATACTGTATGTGAAATTCTTCTATAAACTGTAAATCATCACACAAGAACAATGAATTTTTTGTCCAGGCTCTAACAGGGGTCCTGAATAGTGGAAGGGGAGGAGAGAAGGGTATCGATGTTTGAAAAAACTCCTGAATGATTTCAACTGCTATCCCCTCCCCTCCCCCACTATTGAGCTATGTGGGTTATAGGTACACACTGACTGGCCCATGAACCCTCCTGTGATTATATGCATAGTCTCTGCGTGTGAATACAGGCCTTATTTCCCAGAGAGCTTGAAGGTGACAGTAATAAAGATTAAGAACTGCTATTCTAAAGCAGGGCTTCTCAACCTCAGCATTTTGTACCAGATAACTTTTTGTTGTGGGGCCTGTCCCGTGCCATGAAGGATGGTTTAGCAGCATTTATGGCCTCTGCCTGCTGGATGCCAGGAGCACCCCCCTCCCCAAGTCCTGACAACCAACATTGTGAATGTCTCCTGAGAACCACTGCTCCAAAACAACTTAGAGATGCACAGGCTACAGAAAGGGAAATTCCAGCCAACAGCCCTCCCCACCTCCAAACCCCCAATTCCCCATCAGAATCTTAGCTACTTTTACTCCTTCCTTATCAGGCCTAATGTGTCCTCAAATCTCATTCTTGCTACCTGATCTGGCCATCTTCCATGCCTTCCACTGCACACTACCTCAGGGCTTTGATCCCCACTGCCTCCCTAACGGTCGTCCCCTCTAGCTTCTGGACCTCTCAATTCTCCCTATGCAGCAGTGCAGTGCCGGCAGGTAAATCTTCCTAAAGCTCAACTTTAATAATTTTTCTCTCCAACCATAATCATCTCTATTTCTGTTATAAATGCTCCACAGTCTAACTCCAACCTCACACACTATCTCTTTCCCCAGTCTGACTAGGAGCTTTTGGAAGAGGAACAAGAGAAACCTGATTGAATCAAACCAGAAAATTCAAATCAAATCCGGGAAACGGTTTTGGTCTTGAAATGTAGACATGTCAAAATAATAAAATATACCCTTTTTAAGATTACACATGATTCTCTGATTATATTGGAGCTCAGCATCCTCCAAAGGCAAGGAGTAAAGGAAGCAAAGGACAGACGGTTAAAGCAAGGCTTTCCAACCATGGTTACACACCCATTAGCTCTTGAAATCAATTTCATGGGTTAGCAATAGTCCTTTGGAGTGGAAAGAACAGAACAGAACAGAACAGAACAGAACAGAACAGAACAGAACTGAAGTAGAGTACATCGGGCTGCATCATGTGAGGTTAGGGTAATAGCTCCCTTTAAACTTATCTCTCAGCAATCTACATCTACAGGCACAGAGTTTGCACGTAAAACGTTTCTCAATGTAAGTTGAAATAAAAAGTTTGAAAGCCACAGCGGACAATCTACATAATCAGAAGTGGAAGGAGGGGTGTAACAACAGTAAAAAGTGCAAGGTCACTAGGACCTCCAGAACCACAAAGATGGGAAGAGGCTGCGCTGGGTGCCAGGGTGGGGGCAGTACGCGGTGAGGCGGATACCGCCAGGGAGACAGGTGAATGTAGAATTCCTTGATTTGGAGTGTCAGAGCTCGGTCCCAGAGTCGGGTTGGTTGGGGGAAGGAGAGGCGAAGAGAAAGGAGAATCCTGGTGAAGGACAGAAGGTGGTCTGAGCGCCGGGACGCAGAGCCTAGGGACACCCCTCCCCGCAGCATCAGCAGCCCTTGGGGACCCCCAAGAGAGCCCGGCCGGGGGCGCGTCCACGCCATTGGACCTGGACCCTCCTGGACCCGCTGGGGCCCGTCCTCACCGGGCACCAGCCAGGCGGCGACTGCAGCGGGGCCCTCCCTCTCTGGCGACTGAACCGCGGCAGGTCCTTTGGCTTCCAACGCTACAGCCGCAGGCATCAACCTCGCGCACCAGGCCCCGCAGGTTACCGCAACCCTGGGGCCTGCTCCCCGCCCCTTACCTGCCCTCTTGGGAGCGAGCCCCGTGCTCGCGCGCTCCGTCTCGTGGGTCGTCGGGAGCGCGCGCCACCGCGTTGGAGAGCCGGCCTCCAGGCACGCCTAGGCTGGCTCCTGTTGGGCATGCGCAGCAAAGCCCATTTTGGTGGGGCTCACTCGGCCTCTCCGGGTTTTCCCCGCGCGGCGCTGAGCTAACGGCCCGACCAATCGGAGCTGGGAGGCGGGGCTAGGGCTTGCAAAAGAGGCGGGGAAAGCCCAGGATTGGGTGGCGGCGTCGGGGGACGGAGCCTATCAGGACCTGTGGCTTGGACGGGGGGTCCTAAGCCTGGAGCTCTCAGACCAGTGAGGTGGGGGACTTAACTGAGACCCCAAGATTTCCCCCGGGGTTTGACTCTCTGCTCGCAAAGCGGGAGCATTTGTTTGAATGCATCCTTAGGCCATCACTTTTCTTAGCAAGCAGAAGGAAATTTCTTATGCATTTCATCAAAACCTTCAAATGAGCCCAGCCCAAGCTGGGTTAATTTGAGATTCAAATGAGTAATGATATAGATTACAACCTTGAATAAAATAAGAATCTATGAACTGATACCGATGGAAATAAGTATATAAAAATACCTTTATAGGAGGAAGCCAACTAAAAATTTTAAGTTTGTTTTACACATGATTGCCTACATAACCTAGTTATTTTCCTAATGGACACTCCGTTTATAAACCTTGATATTATAAATATTGCTGCTGCGGCTGGCTTTATTTCTAACATTTGGTGAATCTAGGTGAAGAATATATGGATATCCTTTGTACACTTCTTGCAATTTTTCTGTAGCTGCTAAATTATGTCAAAATAAAACGTCAAACAAAAATATCCGTCCCTTTGGCATTCCTGGGAGGAAAGCATCTTTTCCGCTTTAGTCCCTCCCTCGCCCAGCCTTCGCCCATTGGTCCAGCCCTCGCCCATCGGTCCCTCCCTCGTCGAGCGGTCGCCCTTCTCACAGCCACCGGACACTTGTCATTCTTCGACCACCCTTTGCGATGGAGACCAGGCTTGCTTCGGCTCGGGGAGCTGCGGGGCCCTCGGTGCTGCTTTCCCGGACACTTGGCGAGTCGCGGCTAGAGTCGTCCTAGCATCACCCAAGCTGACGCCCGCCTTGCCTCTCAGGGGCTCGGGGCGCGAAGTCCCTGCACGTCATCTGGACGCCCCTCTTCCTCTCCCACACGGCTCCCCAGGACCTCGCTCACTGCGACGCTCCCCAGCCGGTGGGAACCCTTCTCAGGGCTGGAGCCGGGGTCTTCTGGCTGCGCGTCCTCGGCGTTTGCAGAGTAAAGGCGCTGCTCTTCTCTAGGGAACCCCACTCTCTAACATCCCTCCCTTCGGCTTCCCTCCGGTCTCTCTAAAGGTGCTGCTGGAAGCGCCCTCTGATTCCGGGCAGGTGCAGGTCCAGGTCCGATAGGGCCCTACTGCCCTGGGCCTCCTGCCTGCTCCTCGTTTCCATATTTTCCGCATCCTCCGCGTCCTCTGCCGAGTTCCTTACTTTCTCGCGTTCTCGCACACTCTTTCCAACCCTCCACGTTTTCAGTCCTCCGCCACCACGTCCGCATCCTCCAAGTCTTCCTTTCACACCTACTCTCCTTCTAACCCCGCGTCTTTGCCCTCCGCCTGTCCTCCAAGTGCTGTACCTCTTCCACACCCCTGAACCTCGCCGACCACTCCCCCTTCGTCTTCTCCACACCCAACATCTCAGGGACCAAAATCTATAAAGTCCCTGGTAATGTTGAGTGTATGTTATGGAGGGCGGGGCATAAAGCAATAGATATTAACCTTGAGTCAATGGTCTGATAGAAGTAGTACCTCGCTATGGGGGAAATAAAACGGAGAAGGAGGGCCTGTAACTTGTGTTGGACTTTAGGTTGGAGGATGACAAGGAGTAGGGATCTCGCGTTTTCCTGGTAGCGGGCCATCTGCCGGTCAACCCCTGGAGCAGACACCCGAGAGCCGGTGCCGGGTCCTTAAAGGGCCTGGGTGGGCATCCTGCGCTCCGGCGGCTCTCACAGCCTGGGGATTGAGGAGGTGCCCAGGCCGCCGCTGAATATCAGTCCCAAATTCACCGCGGGTGGGGAACCTGGGATCCCATGACAAGCTCTCAAGCCAACCAAGGGAAATGCAACCCCCAGGGGAAAACACGCAGAAGTTGTGCACACAAGAGTGAAGTGGAGGGTGCTACTATTTTCCTTTTAATTATGGTACTAAAACCGACAGTTAACCATAAACATGTTTAGGTATTGGATCGTGGAGTCCAGAGACATAAGAATAGGCTTTAACAAAATGTTTCAGTGTTTTGGTTGTCACATCGATTATAGTGAGATTAAGGAAGTATGTTAGTCATGTTCTGAAGGTTTGCCTGTAAAGCCAATTCCGGGAGAAATGTTTAAAAGTACAGTTTTCTTGAGATAATAGAAAAATATAACTGGTTAAGTCCAAAACAATGGTAGCTTACAATAACAAAGGACATGAAATGTCTAGTTTCTGCTTTTCACTTTAAGATAACATCGCTGACACACAACTGAAACATTTTGCAGAATCATGATTCTTCAACCCAGCATCCCTTGTGCTCACAATAATTTCGTAGTACTGTTTGTCAAGCAGGAGGAAATAACTCCAGGGCCATAAGAAGAAGTTAGGAATTTGTTTTGCAGAAGGAATAAATGCCTTTAAAAAAGTTATGACTAGCTGCTCCACCCAGAAGTCTGGCTGCACCAAATTTTATCTGTTAGTGAAGAAACAGACTTTCCCTTTGGTTCCCTGAAACTCCCCCTCCCTTACTCCCTAGCTGTATAAAACTCCCTACTTTTGCTTTTTGAGTGAGATTTGAGAAACTGCTCTCCCATCCTCTTGCTTTGGCCAAATCAAATAAACTTTTCTCTCTCTCCGAGCATTGGTGTTTCAGTGTTTTGGCTTACGAGTGCATCAGGCATAGGAGCCTGAATTTTGGGGAGGTGATTTGCTAATGGTACTGGATGTTGGCAAGGATTCTGAAAACTGGGTATTCAAAGGTGATCTCACTTCTAGAACTTTGTCATAGGAAACCCCAAGGCTATTTATTTATTTTTATCTATTTTTTCCCAAGGCTGTTTAAAGGATTGTTAATAACCTGGAAACAACTGGAATATATCCAATGATCAGAATAGGTTGGATAAACTATCACCCATCCCTGTAGTGGTATATTGTGCAGTAAAAGAATGTTAGAAATATGAAAAATATAGATCATAGATTTATTTCTAGATGGTAAACTACTGGAGATATATGTAATATTTTTTCATAATCGATATTTTCTATTTTTTCAATGACTATGAATTACCTTTTCTTTTAGCTTGAAGGAAAGACCAGTAAAAGCAATTTAAAAAAAGAAAGTGCATAGTCATCCTATTTACTCTTTATCACTATCACAATTAATGCCACATCCACTCACATAGCGCAGAGACCCAGAGCCGGCATCAATCTGAAACCTCTGAGAATCTTCTGCTTTGTGAACACTTGTGGGAACCACTCTCTACACAGGAACACAACCATCAAATAGAATGCCAACTGTGTGGAACCAGAATGGGTCACTTTCCCTCTCCTCCTTCTCCTGGATTCTCCTCCTGATGGGTAGCAATGTCATCTCCTCCAGCTGGGCAGGCCATTCTTCTCTCCCTCATGCCCTGACCCCCAAACAAGACGACCTATCACTTATCCTGGCTTAGCCTCTGTCCAGCCTCTCCCATTTCCCTTCCCTCTCCTCTCACCCAGGCTGTGGGGGTCTCCTCAATGGCCTTCAAGCTCCCATTTGGGACCCTGCCAGTCTGTCCTCATGAAATCAGAGGGGCCATGTCCTCCTCTGCATGAATTCTTCCCTGGTCTCCACTACCCATGACAAATCTGAAACGCTCATTGTGGCCTCCAGGCCCTGAGACACTGGCCTCTGTCCACTATTCCTGCCTCCTGGCCTTCCTGCCCAGCTCCCTCTGGGCTCCATGCTTGTTCCTCCTGGGCCCACCCTCCTTACCATTCAGCTCCCTCTAGGGGCTTCCTCAGGCTTCCGTCCCTGAGTCAGGCCCCTGTCAGATGCTATGGAGCCTTCTCCCGGGCAGCCTTTAGCCCCAGTTCTCATGAACTTACCAGTCAGAAAGTTTCATGTCTCCTGTCTAGCTCTGGGAGGCCAGAGCTATAACCTGTTTACCCCTAGGTCCCAAGCATCCTACTCTGGGTATACATTAAGGTCTCCAAGAAGTGAAGGAGCAAGAAAGAGATAGGAGGGATAGGGAGAGGGGAGAGGAAGGTGAGTCTAGGCGAGGGGACACCATATTCCCTGCACTGCTCCTTCAAACTTCTGTGTGAGTTTGAAATGTTTCAAAATAAAACCTTGACACTCCTGGCCCCAGCACATGGGCTCCCAGCTTGGCTCAGTGGTGGCTTCCTGCCCTACAATATTGCACACCTCCGGGCAAATGACCAGCACCACTGGCTCCTCAGGCCCCAGGAGGGAGGTGGGCCCTCGCTGCATCTCTGGGCAGCCTCCAGGGGCCACCAAGTCAGCCAGGCCCTCTCACCGAACCCAAGTGCTGGCCCAGCCTATGGCTTCTCTAGCAGCAGTAGGAGGGGCCAATGGTGCCTGACTAAAGCTGGGGAGTGGATGCCCTTCAGGAACCCTGCCCAGTGGGTGGGCTGGGGTCAATCCTCTCTGATCCTCCCAGGCCGGGAGTGCTTGGACACCAGGCTAAATGGCACAAAGTCCTGCCTTGCCTTCCCCCTCTCCTCACCTCTTCTTCACTCCCACTTCCCTGGTGGCAATCCATCCTCACACGTTAGACCCTGAGCAACTCTCTTGCGTTCTTACCATCAGACAAAAACAGCTCACCAAGAGGGTGACTCAACTCAGGAAAGGAGAAAGTGGCGGGTAAAGGGAATCTATTTAAATATAGAATTAAGACAAAAGAAGGTCTCAATTATGGTTACAGAATATAAATGTTACAAACAAACATGCTGTAAAAATAAGAGCAAAATGGAGAGCTGGCAAGGAAAACATGCTGAGTAACGCATTCTCCTAAGAGGGAGTCGATAAATACCGATTATATTTGGAAAATGTTGCTTTAAAACATAAGGCTTCCAAACTCCATATTTAAGGGAAAAAAAAAAGTCCATTTCCTTGTGCCCAGTGGCAGTTTTCAAATAAGGACCACACGGGGTAAAGCAACTGGCAGCCCCACCTCCCGGGACCTGACTTCTGGTTGAAGGAGAGGAACTGTTTTCTTTACCTCCTTCTCCAGCAGGGGCAGCACCCAGGGCCTGGGAGGGGCTCAGGTTCCCGGGCATCCCCCTCAGCTCTCAAACCATCCAGAAGGAACATGATGGGAGTACTACAGATTTCTGTTGAGGTCCCCAACCTTAGACTGCAGGCTTATCCCTTCCTCAGCAGAACCCTGGGCCACCATGAGGGCAGGGCCCCTGTGTGGTTTGTTAGTCCCATGTGGCTGCCTAGAGGAGGTAAGCCTTCTAAAGGTCCAGTGGAGTAGGTTAAGCCTCCAATAGGGGAATAGGCCCTAGAGGGAGAGTCAGGGAGGGGCTGGATCAGCTTCCTAGAGGGTCAAGGTTAGCGGTCCCACCACCCACTTTCAGACCAAGGCAGCAGGAAGGGGAATCTCAGAGATCTCACCTAGTGCTGGGCCAGGGGCTGGTTTTCTAAGCTGAGGGTACCCAGGTGTGTGAGGCCTTGGGAGACGGAGGCTCTTGAGAGCCCACCTGGTCTGAGAGATGGCTTAGGCCGGGCAGCCCTGGGAAGGGGCCAGGTGAGGGCTGGTGGGGTGGAAAGGGCTCCAGGGGTTTTGGGTTGGAGGTAGGCCTCAAAGGATCCAGAATCCTAGAATTTTACCATCCCATGATGAGATCTAGCATACAGCTTCTTTTATTCTGTTTTGAATTTTTTTTCCTGCTTACAAAAGTAACCTATGCTTGAGATGAAATAAAATTACACAATGTTGAGAGCGATTACACAGTGTTGGCACTGAACCCCAAGCAGAAGTCACAGTCAAGTCCATTGATCCATCAAGGTTATGCCTGCAGTTGTCAGGGTTATGGGGCTTCACTGGGCCCTGCAGTGGATTCCTCCCCGCCTGCTGCAGGTCTAGGGGCAGGCTGCCCTGCCAACTGCTCATCTTCTTTTCCATCTGGAAGAAAAAGGGGTGAGTCAGGCTAGTGTTGGAGGAAAAGGGAGGGGTGGGGGGTGGCAGACCCAGGGCTTGGAGCTCTCAGCCCACCAGGGGATGTTCTGGGGCACCAATGACCAACTTAGAGAAGTAACTGCTGACTCCAGAGCCGTGCTCCCAAAGGCCAGTACAGTAGCCCAGGAACACAGAGGCTGCTAAAGTAATTTCCAGGAAACTTTAGGCCAAACATGGGCTAAGCGCTAGGAAGCTGTTGCTCTCCCCACTGCCTGGCCTGGAATGGGGTGAGAGGTGGTGAAGTTGTAGACCAGGCATAGCAGTAAAGATGGGATGGCAGGTTGAAGGGGTTGTTGACCGTTCAAGATCACCTGTCTTGGGGAGCCTGTGGGGCTGAGAGGCAATCCTTGCTCTGCTCTCCACCTGAGGAAGGGTGGCCTTATTCTAATCCTCACAATGATATGTGGGGGTTGGGGCCCACCTGGCCCAAGAATCTGGGCAGATCCCTAAGCAGAGGTCACAGACAAGGTGGAGGGGACCCTAGAGATGGCCCAATCCACTGAATTCAGTGGGAAGAACAGGCTCTGGGCCAGATGTACCTCCTTCACCCTCTGCAGTGATCAGCTGGTGTCTTCAGGGTGCTAACTTGGCCCCTCTGAGCCCAACTTCCCAAGAAGTCAGGGGACAAGCACCTCCACTCCCTGCGCCAGCAGGAGGAAGTGGGTAAACATGTGGATGCACCTGAATCGGAACTGGCTGGTGGAAGGGCTCATAGGCTGAGCTGGGCTCACTGCAGAGGGGACTCTAGGCTCCCTAAATATGGTTCCCGTCCAGCAGAATATGGAGGCTGAGGTGTTCCTGAGGTCCGCTGTGAGCTCCAGGCCTGGGGTTGACCCCAACTCAGAATCCCTGGGGTCTCAACCTGAGGGAAGCAGTGGCAGTGCCCCCATGACTTCAGGGCACTCGCCACTAAATTTCCATCACTGAGGTACCCTTTACCCTGACACTCTGCACTGCCCAGCTACCTGAGGAAGCCAAGAGGTTTTGGGTTCCCTTTCTCGGGACTGGCTGCCAGGCCAGGTGCCCCGGCTGACTCCAAAGGGGCCACCCGTTCATAGGTGCACGCACTGTGGCTTTCATTGGCTCTGTCTTCTCAAGGCATGGGAGACCCCACTTCCAGCTGAGAAGAAAGCCCAGCTCATCTCCTTTCCAGCTGCTAGGCATCCGTCAGGATTCCATGTTTCACTGTCACCTGCACCAGTCTTGGTGCAGTAGCGGGGGGTGGGGCGGGGCGGCTGCTTGGGGCCTTACATAGACTCTGGCACAGAAAAATGCACACACGGACCTCCAGACACATATATACGCAAACGCATAAGAACAGACACAGACAGAAACAGGACCAGGGACGCAAACACACAAGGTCCCACAGACAGATACACCCTCCCATGTAGACAGACAGAATCTTAGACACACACGCGCAGAGGCTACAGACACACAGAGATTTACACTGAGATGTAATGTGGACAGAGAGAACACATGCAGACATGTTCACAGCACAGGCATACTCTCTTTAGAGCCAGCCTAGCCTGTCTGTTCCCTCGGCTGCACAGGTACCAGGGGACTTCTGGCCTTGGGGAAGTCTTGCTCACAGTCCTGCTCTCTGGAACTGGGGTCTCACCTGTGTCCAGCTTGCTACGTTTCTGCTCAGGCTCCTGGGGGACCGCATCAATGGCCCGCTGGGCCTCAGGATGGATCTTGAGGAGGGCCTTGGCAAGGGTGGCGGAGCCAGGCACCCCCAGGGACATGATGCAGTGCACTCCTCTGCGCTTGGCCCCAGCCACTTTGGCGCTGTCTTTGGAGGCTGTCAGCAGGACCAGTTTGGAGAATTTCCTGGGCTTCCTGGGGGCTGCGGGAACAACATCTGTGCCCAGCTTGGGGGACTCAGGGGACGGCTCCTGGCTGGCTTTCATGCTCTCGTCCTCCTGCTTGCTGGGCTCAGACAGGGGCATTCCGGGACCAATGGTGTGTCCCCAAGGTGTTCAGGCCCCAGCAGATGGATTTCTCCTCTTTCTCCCTGGCAAGAAACCTGGCAGTCCAGGGGCTCTGTCCTAAGAGAGGAGGCAAAACCCTGTCAGTGGAGGGGGCCTGGGGCTCAGGAGAACTGATATGGGGTACATGAAGAACCCAGGCTTGTGCTTCTCTTCCAATTCCTCTCTTGGTGGCCGTGGGCACGTTACCTCCCTCATCCAAACCTCACTTTCCCTGAATGTAAAATGTGCTGAATACAGGGCTCCCAGGGGGCTCTGGGGTACTAAGGGATTGAAAACTGAGTTGCTACTAATATGGGCTCGTGGGTGCTGAGCATGGGCCAAAGTGTTTCATGAGTTTTCCCATTTAATCTTCCAGCCCCATGTTATGAAAGTTCTTCATTCTTATTGACTCAGTTTACAGGTGAAGACATTGTGTTGGTTACGTTGGGGCAACCAACATAGCCATGAAGCAGCAGAGCTGGGATCCAGTCCAGATGGATCCAGAGCCCATCCTCACATGATATCTGGTGTACCTGATCCAGGATAACAGCCACTGGTGCTCCTGAGCACCAAGCATCCAAGACAGGCACTGGGGACATGAGCTGAGGTCTGATCCTCCCAGAATGCCTGGTGCCCTTCACCCTGACATTCTGCAGACCACAGAGGGAAAACCTGGTCCTGGGAAGCCAGCCTTTCTAGACGCACGAGATCTGGTCCCACCCCAGGCAGGAGTCCCTGGGTTACCCAGCACTCAGGAGGTGTCAGGGCCCCATGAGGGCAGAGACCTTGTGTCTGAACAAGTGCTGGCACTGCCTCAGCTGGGTGGGGACAGGGATGTGGAGGTATCTGGAGAATTCATGGTCACTGAGGGCTCTTTGGCTTCCAGGCTAGAGAAGAAGAAAGGACAGATTATGGGAGCCGGGCTGGCCTGGAGATCATGGCCCTGGGGCATCAGTGTGGGGTGGCCATTTTTATTTTGGGGACTAGGTGGTGTGCAGATGGCAATCTTCTCAGTTTACAGTGTTAGCCAGAAACAAGACTGCAGCCTGGGGAGACATCTTGCTCACCTTGTCCAGGACCCAGGCAGCAGCAAGGCCCACAGACACCTACTTGTACCCCTGAAGCATCAACTGCTTTGCAGTTCTGTTTCCTTCTCCGTGTATCCTCACATCGTCTTCCCTGTTTGTCTGTCATAATATCTTATAAGGACTCTGGTCAGACTGAATCAAGCCCTATCCATATGACACGATTTAACCTGAATCACCAATTTAAAGGCCCTATTTCCCATACAGTCACATTCTGAGATCCTGAAGGTTAGGACTTCAACACATGAATGGCAGGTGGCACAAGTCAGCCCACAACAGCATAGAACATGGCCAGTGCCCGATAAATCATAGCTTGTGGTACCTCTATATCTTGATCCCAAACTTCCACACATGTTCAAACTGCGAACATGTTCCCGGTGGGCAGGAGCATGCAGGGCCTGCCCATGAGACCAGTATTTGCCTAGTAAGGAGCCCTCATGCCAACTGGATCTTAGCACAAATGCCATCACAGCTCTGAGAGCTCTGCTTGTCATCCAGGGGAGCCAGAATATATTTATGTGGATTTTTTTTCTTGAGTTCATTATCCAAATTAAAAAAAAAAAAATGCTGGTAGAAACCACTTCCATCCAAGAGCTATCAGTTTGAAAACATATCCCTGCACAATAAAAACAGGTCCTCTACACTGCTGAGGGCAGACACTTCATTTCCCCAGATTTAGTTTACTAACCAAAGAAAGTGATGAGATAGAGTATACTGAGGTAATTTTAAAATTTTGAATTACTTAATTAAAAGAAGTCATATAGAAGAAATCAAACTGTAATAGTAAATCTGCACAATCCCACCATCCTATCACAAACTGCTTTAATTTCTGCAGTTTTCTACACACACGTTTTTCATAGCTACACGTAAATAATTGCATTACCTGTTTTTGTTCCATTTATTAGGGTAGAAACCACCAGCCTAGAGACCAAATGTAAAGACCCTTATAAAGTGCCAGAGTACAATTTAATTCACCCCTGTAACTGTGGAAAATGCAATTTAAATCTTAAGCAACAGTGTTCTTTAAGGCCACAAGATGGAGGTGTTGCTCCTTAAAAATAAACCATTTTCCCAAGATAAGAGGACACAAGGGGTGGAGAAAGGGTATAAGAAGGCTTTAGAGTAATTCTATTTGGTTTACCAAAAAAAGTATTGTTAGAAAGTCTAGTTAACACATTTAGCAAAGATGATCTTTTCTAGGCTAAAGAACTTTACATTTTCCCAAAAGACTAAGCTTGTCTTTTCTTCTATTTATTCTCCATTTGTCATGTATTTACTAACTTTTTTTGGCCTATTCTTAACTTAAAAAGCAGGTGCTTTCTAGTCTGTTTTCAAAAAATTATATAAAAATGCACTAAAGCCAATCAGAAAATAATTTATCAAAATGTTAGCAGTGGTGAGAAAGAGGGACTTAATTTTTTTTTTACTAATTTTCTATTACTTCTCCCAAATAGTAATATGCATGAACTAATTTTACAATGAGAAAAGATTCAACATTTAAAAAATAAGATACAATTATGCAGATGGTAATTTTTTTATTAGTCCATTACTCAGAAAAAAAAGGTCCCCATTCTTATGTAACATGTCATACAAGAAAATAAAGATCAACGTAAACAACCAGAATTAAAAAATGAATAAAATTAACTATATTAAAATATTGGTTTCAAATTTATAGACAGACACAGTGGAAGTTGACAGAGAAAAGGAGTGATCCAGAGACCTCTTGTGTGGAGAAAGAGAGACAGACAGGCAGAGAGAGAATGAGAGAGAGAGAGAGAGAGAGAGAGAGAGAAGCAGTCTGACTGAGTCAGAACACCCTACCCCTCTGGCCCCCATGTCCATGTCCAGCATTAAAATGACCTTCCCAGAGCCATGTCATTGGTCCTCAAGTTGGGATCTGAGACAGGACCTAAAATCCTATGGCATCAGTCCATACCTCCAGGCTCATTACCCAACAATCTCCCTTCCAAGTGTCACCATCATCTCTGCTCTGCCTCTGGGGAGACTGAGACTCGGGGACTTATGTAAGTAGCCCAGGATAGCAAAGGTAGTGGGAGTCAAAACTTGAACCCAGGTCTGGCTGGTCCAGAGCCAATGCTCCTTCCTCTGCCCTGAGCAGGTGAGGCTTAAAGTGAGAAACTCCAGTTACAGAGGAAACTGAGCTGCAGCCAGGACTTCAGAGTAAGTCCTCAGGATTTTAACCCAAAGAATAAAATATATATCCATAAGTCCACACTGATATAAATAATTGAATGAATAAATAAATGGGAAAGAAGGGACAAGTCATCCTTAAGAAGAATTCCAAACAGTAATCACTTCCCCTTTTAGGAGGTGAAGATTAAGTCCATCCCTTGATATGGGAAAAAGAATAGACTTTTCAACAAATGTTAAATGCTGGGACAAGTAGATATCCAATACAAAAGAATGAAGATGGACCCCCCTCCTCACAACATATACAAAAATTAATTCTAAATGGATTATAGACTTAATTGTAAGAACTAGTTATACAATTCTTTTAAAAGATAAGAGTAAATCTTCCTGACCTTGGATTAGGCAAAGCTTTCTTCGATATGACAATAAAAGTACAGGCAATCAAAGAAAGATAAATTGAAAAAAAATTAAAACTTTTGTGAGTCAAAGGACACGATCAAGAAAGTTAAAAGACAACCCATAGAATGGAAGAAAATTTTTGCAAATCATCTATTGATAAGGGACTTGTATCTGGAATTTGTACAGAATTCCAACTCAGTAATAAAAGGATAAATAACCCAATTTAAAAATTGGCAAAGGCCTTTCTCCAAAGAAGATATACAAATGGCTAGTGAGCACATGAGATGTTCAACATCATTACTCACGAGGGAAATGAAGAACAAAACCACAATGAGATACTACTTTACACCACTAGGATGCACATAATAAAAGAAATAAACAAACAAAAGTAGGCGATAAGTGTTGGTGAGGATGAGGAAAAACTAGAACACTTATCCACTGTTTGTGGGGATGTAAATAGTGCAGTCACTTTGGAAAACAGTCCGGCAGTTCTCCAAAAGTTTAAACTCAGAGTTATCATATAACCTGGCAATTCTACCCTTAGGTGTATGACCAAGAGAAATGGAAACGTATGTCCATGTAAAAACTTGTACATGAATGTTCATAGCAGCATTATTTACAGTTGTCAATAAGCGGAAACAGCCCAAATATCCATCAATGAATGAATGGATAAATAAATGGAATATCTACACAGTGGAATATCATTTGGTAATCAAAAAATCCATGCTACGACATGAACCTTGAAAAGATTATGTGAAGTGAAGAAAGCAATTCACAGAAGACCACATATCATACGATTCTATTTATATGAAATTACCTGAACTCAAGAAAATCTATAGAGTAGAAAAATCCATAAAGACATTAAATAGATTTGTGGTTGTATAGGGCTGGGGGTGAGAAGGATGGGGAAGGGGAGAAAAGAGTGATTGCTGATGGATATGGGTTTTTTGGGGTGATGAAAATGTCTTTCTTTCTTTCTTTCTTTCTTTCTTTATTTATTTATTTTTATTTTTTTTACGCCTACAGCACCTGGTATTCCTAGGTGGTCTCTCATTCAAGTACTAACCAGGCCCAACCCTACTTAGCTTCTGAGATCAGATGAGATCGGGCACATTCAGGGTGGCATGGCCATAGATTGAAAATGTTTTAAAACTGATTGTGGTGATGGTTGCACAAGTATGTGAATATATGAAAAGTCATTGATTTGTATAATGTGAGTGAATTGCAGGTATGTGAATTATCTCAATAAAACTGTTATAGTAAGAAAAAGGCAAATTAAGTCTACAACCTGTGATTCAACTTCAGCATACCTGGGGTTCTTGTTAAAAACACACTGTCCCAGTATTCCACCCTCAGGCTTCTTACTCAGAAGGTCAGGTGAGGGATCCCCAAATCTACATCTTTTCCTAGTACCCCATGTGATTCTGATAATTTGAGAAACTGTGACCATGTTTCAGGCCCTCTACTTGAGAAGTTTGTAATTTCTAGTTCATAGATTAACTGTTCTTCAGCCACTCCAGAACAGGAACAGGTCCCGGATCAATCTCTTTTCTGGATTCATCCTTAGCCTTCTAGCAATTTATTTTCTAAGTGTAAAGGGAAGAGTTGAAAGGCAGCTACTTTAAGCCAAATGTATATATTTTAAAAACTAAATTTTCACTCAATAAAAGTTAATTAAATGGACAGATTCTTTAAAAGTGAAGCAAAAATGAATTAAAAAGATCACAAGACTTAACAGTTACCTTACTTCGCTCGGTTTACACCCTCCTTCTAACTCTGCAGTCTGATATTGCTATGGCCTCCAGTCACCCACTTATCCCAACCAGCTGTCATGACACTGGTCTGCACAAAGGAGACCCAGAATGTAAAGATGGCTCACTGTAAGCCCCAAATCACACAATGTTAAGAACTGGCAGGAGCCTCTCAGACATCATCAGGTCTTTGAGAATAATGCCTCCCCCACCCCCACTCCCAGATGTCCAGGTCCTAATTCCTGGAACCTGTGAATAGGTTACCTTACATGGCAAAGGGGAATTAAGGTTGCAGATGGAACAAAAGTTAATAGATTAGCTTGGATTATCCAGGTGGGTCCAATCACAATCACAAGGGTCCTAAAAAGCAGAAGAGGGAGGCAGAAAAGAAAGATGTGCTGATGGAAGCAGGGTGAGAGAGATGCGATGTTGCTTACTGTAAAGATGGAGGGAGGGGGCCATGAGTCAAGGAATACTGGAGGCCTCTAAAAGCTGAAAAAGACAGAGATTGCCTCTCTTAGAGCCCCTAGGAAGAAATATATTCAGTCCCTGCCCACACTTTGATTTTAACCTAGTGAAACCAATATTAGATGTCTGACCTCCAGAACTGTAAGATTGTTACAAATCTGTGTTGTTTTCAGTCACTAAATTTGTGGTAATTTCTGATTGCAGCAATAGGAAACTAAAATGAAGTGAGTCTCTTATTGATGAAGTCCTGAAAGCCCACAGCTCTGCCTGGTGGCTGATGATGGGATCAGCAGAATTACCTTCATACATATGAAAGAGAAATACCATCAACCTTCACCAACACCTGTGTCCTCAGCCCTGCGGGCAAACCCCATAGTACCCTGAGTCTGTTTGTAATGAGAATAGTGGTGAATTTAGCAGGGGTTCTTAATAGCAGGTAGGTGAAGGGTTAAGTGAGTGTTTTTAAAAGGTCACAGTGATACTGACAGCTATCACGACCCGCCAAAATCACTGTCCCACGCGGTCAATGGAGGGCTGTGATTGGATCGCTAGGGGATGATGGGCCCACTTAGCTGTGCAGATAGGTACACATCTTTACAGAGAGATTGTCAAAGCAACAGTGACCCAATGATACTCTAAACTATGCAGGGAAGAGCTTCTCCAAAGTGGGAATTTCATGTAATGGCACCTCGTTTCTCCTAATCGCCATGGCTCATAATCTTAGTTACTTTTATTCTTCCTTACCCACTGCAATTTGTCATCAGACCTGTCTATGCTGCGCCCAAATGGACACAGCTTCCCCGCCCCATCCTCTCCCGTCATTACCATCGCTTCCTGACCAAGCCTGGCAGCCTCCCTCACCCCAGTATCTCACACTTCTGACTGCAATTCCTGCGAGGACATCTAGAACCACAAGGGTGGGACGGGGCTGGGGATAGGTGCAAGGAAGGAGGCAGTACTGGGTGGGGTGAAGGGAAGGCAGGCCAATGAGGGGATCCCTGATTCGGGGTGTCTTTCAGGGTTCAGTCCTGGGGTCCAATGGATTGGGGGAAAGAGGGGCGAAGGAAAAAGAGGCGAATCTCTGATGAAGGACAAGGAGGCAGCCTGAGAGCCAGGGACGCAGAGCCGGAGAGAACCCCCAGCATCAGCAGCCCTTGGAACCCTTGGGAAAGCCCGGCTGGGGGGTGCGTCCACACCATGGAAACTGGGACCCTCCCCGACCCGCTGGGGCCCGTCCTCACCGGGCACCAGCCGGGCGGCGACGGCAGCGGGGCCCTCCCTCTCCGGCGACCAAGGCGCGAAAGGTCCCCTCAGCTTCTTTGCCTGGGGCCCCCGCCTCGGTTCGGGCCGTCACCTCAAGCTAGGGTCACGGAGCAAGCATGCGCAGTAGTGCCACAGACGCCCATTCCTTGGGAACACTCCTCTTTTCCAGGTCTTCCCGGCGCGGCGCCTAAGTGGCGACCCGACCAATCGGCGCGCGGGGGCGGGGCGTCCGCGATTCTGAGGCCCGGATTCCATTCCCCGGCGGGGCTCTCCCAGCGCAAGCGGTGGGTTTAACTGGGGCCCCTGGGCGTCCACCAGAGTCTGACTCCGACTCCCCACGGAGGAATCCGAGGCATTTGTTTAAAGGTCTCGTTCGCCCGCAGTCTCTTCCCTGAGCGAGCGGAGGGAAGATCTCTCTTTCTACTCATTGAAGCCATTGGCCCAGCATTTTGACTGCGCAGCATCTTCGCGGTTGGTTTCTCCCTCGCCCATCAGTCCCGCCCTCGCCGTTGGTCCAGCCCTCGTCCATTAGTCCAGCGATTGCCCATAGATCCAGTCCCTACTTACAGAGCACCAGTACTGAACCCTTCTTATTCTCCGACCATCCTGTGCGGTGGTCAGGGAGCTGCTAGGCCTTGGCGCAGCTCTCTTGGACACTTGGTAGGTCGCGGCCGGAATGGCCCCAGCATTATCTGAGCTGACGCCCGCGTTGCCCCTCAGGGGCCTTCCGCTCACCAGTCCTCCCCAGTTCGCAGGACCCCTTTATCCACCTGCCCCACCTTTGCCCCGCGGAGCCCCGGGTCTTCTGGGTGCGCGTCCTCGGCGTTTGCAGAGTAAAGACACTGCTCTTCTGTAGGAACTCCATGTTTCTCCTGACACCCCACCCCTCCGCCTCCGTCTGGTCTCTCTAAAGCTGCTGCTGGAAGCGTCCCCTGGCTCCGGACAGGTGCAGGTCCAACTCCTATGGGGCCCGCCTGCCTGGACCTCCGGCATTTCTCACGTTTTCCTCTGCATCCTCTGTGTCCTTCAGTTCTCCCACGTCCTCCCACAGTTTCCTCCTCATGTCTAAATATCAACAGGGCTCGCACACACTTCCAGAGAGGCTCCCTGCTTCCTCCCGGCCCTTTCTCAGCAGATCTTCCTTACTACCTTAGGCTCCATGTGCTCGATTGTCCCCGAGTGTTTTCTCCTAAGGTCATGTCATTTCCTGGATATTCTCCAATGTCGTTCAAAGGCCTTCATGAATGTATTTGCCATTATCTATTCATCATCCACCGACTACAGGTTGTTTCTAATTTTATTACGTTGTAAGTATCTTTGTACTTACATTTCTGACATCTGTTCTCTTTTAAAAAATTACTAAAAGTTTAAAGAAGGCGAATATTTTAAAGGCTTTTAAAACATGTTACCAAAGGAAATGCATAAGCTTGGGTTCAGATGCCTGGGCTCAAATCCCAGCTCTGGCATTTGCTAGCTGTATGACGAGCAATTACTTCCCCTCTCTTTTTTCATCTGGTAAATTGGGATAATAATAGCCCCCACCTACCAGAGGCATTGTGAAAATTCAGAGTATTATCATGTGGATCTTGGGTTTTAACGTTATATTCCTCCGTCCAGCAGTTCTCAAACTTTTTGGCCTCAGAACCCTTTACACTCTAAATTATTAAGCAGCTCAAGAGCTTTTGGTTATGTGGGTCACATCTATCAGTATTTACCATTTTATAAATTTAAGTTGAGAATTTAAAATAGCAATAATAAGTTCACTGTATAACTATATCTTCAAACCAAAAAGCGAGTGAGAAGAGTAGCAGTGTTCTATATTTTTGAAAATCTCTTTAATAACTGGTTTACAACAGCTATATTCTCATATATGCCTCTGCCTTTGCTCCATTGCAATATGTTGTTTTGGTTGAAGCGTGTGAAGAAAATCCAGCCCCACATAGATAAGTAATTGGAAAAGAAGTATTTTAATATCCTTTAATTGCGAATATTCTTCTTTTATACTACACCAACACTCAACTAGTGGTGCTTGCAATGTGAAGTCTGAAATGACATCAGTGCTCTCTTTGTATTCTATTTCATTACAATCCATTGGTCTATTTGGACTTCGAAAGGATCTTGTACCCACATGTACTTTTGTAACATCATGCATTGGTCTTTTAGAAAATATTGGTTCATCGACTTATGCAGATCTTGAAAATGTTGATCCATTTTATTATACAATATAAAAATATAACATTAATATTGCCACCAATCTCATCACAAAAGTCTTACAATATTGGGAAGCTGTGAAGCTAAAGGTGGCAGATAAAAGTTTTCCAAATTTTTAGTTTTTGCTGGAAGGCTAGATAGAATTTTTATCATTGGCAACAAATCCTGCCAGTTGTTTTCCTTGCAGTAACACTTTGTTCATTTTTAAGAAAATGTTTGCCAATTACCAAAGTCTGAATAACTAAAGTTTGGTTATTTTTTCAAGTAAAAATAGTGTTCCATGAAAAAAGCAGCTAGTTCATCTTGCAACTCAAATAATTGCACACACCCTTTTCCTTGAGTAAACAATGGTATGCAGTGGAAGCGCTTTATGAGTATGTCTCACTTCCCACTTCAACTAACAGAATATTAAAAAGATGTGTGTCAAAGGACAAATATTTAATAAAATTTATAATTCTTTTACTGCTCATCAAGGATTGTCTTAAGTGAGAGTTGTTTTTCCTTCTGCCAGTGTAGGGTGGTGAAGAATACAATGACAACTAGTGAATTTGGTGTCACTGCCTTTATTCATACTAAGAAAGAGCCACCATTGCTTTTGCACCATCAGTTCAGTCAACACAGTGAAAGAAGTAAACTGTTGTTTTCTCGGCATTACTATGAAAATAATCACAGACCTCCTGAAAGGTGTTTGAGAACCCCCAAGGGTCACCAGGCCACATTCTGAGAACTGCTGTGTTATCCATTTTTCTATTGGATTGTTGATCTTTTTCTTACCAATTTAAGAAGTATTTTTTATTAAACTCAGATTAATTCTAACATTCCACATATGATGGAAATAGCATTTGTATTTGTGGAGGGGCAGGGAAATAGGTATATGTGTTGGTAGAGTTGAATCTAATGGTATTTTCCAGTTCGAGTTTCCTCATTTTGAAAAAAAAATTGTTCTTAGCAAATTCTTCCCATACTGACTTGAATAAATACTTGATATTTTCTGTATTAGTTTTTCAGAGATGCCAAACAAGTACCACAAACAGGGGGACTTAAACAGTGGAAATGTATTGTCCTGTAGTGCTGGAGGCCAGAAGTATGAGATCAAGGTGTCAACAGAGTTGGTTCCTTCTGAGGGCTCCATGCCTCTCTCGTTGGCTTATAGATGCATCACCTCGATCTCTGCTTTTATGGTCACATGGCATTCTCCCTCTGTGCATGTGTGTGCATGTGTCCAAAGTTCACCTTTTTATAAGGACACCTGTCCTATTGGATCAAGGTCTGCCCTAATGACCTCATCTTAACTTGATCATCTGCATAGATTTTGTTTCCAAGTAAGGTCCCATTCACAGGCACTGGGGAATCAAGACTTCATCTTTTTGGGGGAACACGATTAAACCCATAACATTTGCCTTTGCTTTTTTCTACTAGTTTGATGATATCTCATTTTCCATTTGTCTCATGTTTCGGAATTTATTTAACAAGTACCTATCCAGTAGGTACTCAGCACTGTGAACTTAGGAACTTCAGCAAACAAAACAAAGATTATGCCCTCTAGGTGTTTACATTCCAGGGCAGTTGCGGAAACCTAATAAAATAGATATAATAAGTAGTTAAGTTGTATAGTTTGTTTAAAGGTAAGTGCTGAGAGAACTTTATATATGATGGAAACGTTCCTCATCTTGATTGGTGTGGCGGTTACATATGGCAAAACACATCCATCAAAATGTACACTTCAAAAGGGCAAATTTTATTCTATGTGAAATACATTTCAAGAAAGTTGATTTTGTGAAAAGTGTTATTAAAAAAAAAAAGGAAACAGGAAAGGAAATTGAATGGGAGCCTGCAATTAATATTGCAATTTACATCGGAAGTTGGGGTGGAGTAAGGCTCTCACATCCTCCGGGTAGCGGGCCATCTGCCGGTCAATCGCTCCCCACCCTCCACCACTACAGAGGGCACCTTAGAGCCGGTGCGCAGCCCTCAAACGTCCTGGGTCCGCCGAGCAGGACAGACTGAGACAGAACCGCACTTCTGGCGGCTTTCAGCGCGCGGTTATTGGGGAGGAGCCAAGGCCGCCACTGTGTCCGCTCGCGCCCCCTCCCGGCTGCCAGGAGCATCAACAGAACTTCAGTCACAAAGTCTCCGCTGGAGGGAGATGTGAGTGAGACTACGACATGCAATCCACCTTCACCAGGAAAAACACAAAGGTCGCATGCACAAGGGTAAAACTTTGTTTTGTTTGCCTGCTCCTCACCGTCCCCCGCTCCCGCCCCCGTTTCCGAATAATCAAACCTCCTGTTTATCGTTCGACTTCGTTGTTTCATCGCAATTTCACTCGGCCTATCCTGAGGTGACAGAGATTTAGCCACAGGGCCTTTGGAATTATTTATAACAGCGAAACAAATATAAAAGGACTCAAATAGCCATCAAATGATAAACAAATGTGGTCTATCTCTACAATGCAATATTATTCAGCCCTAATAAGGAACAAAGTACAGATACACGCTACATGAGTAAACCTGAGTTCATATAACATGCTGGATGGAAGAAGTTAGACACAAAAAGACCACGTTTTATCTAAGTGCACTTATTTGAAATGTCCAGATTAGTCAAATCCATAGAGATAGAAAGAAAGTTAGTGGTTGCCAGGGGCCAGGGAGTCTGGAGATAAAGGGAGAGTGATTGTTGATGGGTGCAAGATTTCTGTTTGGGGTGATGAAAATATTCTGGAATTAGATAATGATAATGGTTGCACAACCTTGTAAGTATATTAAGAGCCACAGAACTGTACACTCTAAAATAGTGAATTTTGTAGCATGTGAATTAAATCTCAGTTAAAGAAAATGAAGGATCAAGTGACAGGTGTATTAGAATTGCTCCATCATAAATTGTATATCCATAATTTTGTTTTAAATACCCAAAGCAAAACTAAAATATCTTTTGTTCCTTGATTCTAGACATGCATTTTCTGCGTATTTTCATAACCTCTTTCACACTAAAATTGCTAATTGTTTAAATAATACTTGTAAAGATCACTGAGATATATTTTCTGTTGATCCTGACCTCACTGGATTCAGGCTCCACTGTGTGCTCATTTTTCAATCAGATGGTGTAAGTGTTGAAAAGTTGTGACCTTTGCATAGGTGAAGAAGGAATGCGCACTCCAGTGGGTGTGCCGTCAGAATCAGGTTACAAATATGCCTTTATTTCAGGCATATATATCCACATGAGGTGGTTCTCATTCCTAAAGTATTCAGTTTCAGCCCTGGGTTAAAAATAGCTTGAATCTTTTTTTTTAATAGCTTGAAATTGAAGCCAAACTATTGTTGATGTGCAAGCTGGCAGATGAGGCCACACATCATCCAATTCTCTGGTTCATATTTTTAAAATAAAGTAGGACTGATGAAAATTTGGATCATATATACATTTTAAATTACTAATGGCTAAAAAATATTCTAGTTGGTTGTCACTGACTGGAGGAGACTAAGGAGCCATGACAAATAAATACAATTGAGATCTTAGATTAGATCCTGAGCCAGAAGAAGACATTAGAAAAATCTGGTGAGATTTGAACAAGTTTGGGATTTTAGGAGTGTAGTTAATGAGATTGTATTAATGTTCATTTCTATGATGAGTTATTACAGTTATATAAGATGGTAACAGGGAAAGCTGGATGAAGAATAAATTGGAAATCTCTATATTTTTTAGGCAACTTTTCTGTAAATTTAAAATTATTTCAAAATAAAAAGTTTTAAAAATTCTAGTTTGTGGTTAGAAAGAGATTTCTTTTCTATACTTTGTCAGATAAATATACACATTTATAGTATGATCTCCCTTGTGTATAAGAAAATGTACAATTGTATACATTTCCAAATGTATCTCAAGGAGATACATTTAAGTCCTAACCCCCAGTAGCTGTGAATGTGATCTTATTTGGAAACAGGGTCTTTGCAGATATAATTAGTTAAGGATCTTAAGATGAAATCATCATGGATTGAGGGTGGGCCCTCAATCCAATGACAGTTGTCTTTATAAGGAAGGAAAGAGAGATGGGGATTCAGACATACAGAGAGACAGAGAAGAGGCCATATGATGATAGAGGCAGAGATTGGAGTAACATGTAAGCTAAGGAAATCCAGGAGCCACCAAAAGCTGGAAGAAGCAGGGAAAGATCCTCCCCTATATAGAGGCTACTGGGGGAGAGACACCTTGATTTGGGACTGCAGAACTGAGAGAATTTAAAATTCTGTTGTTTTGAACCACACAGTTGTGGTGATTTCTTACAACAGCCCCAGGGGACTAATATACTTATTTGCATTGTCTTTGTACTGAAAACATCTGGAGGGACAAGGTCCAGTCCATAAGAAGTGAGGACTATAACTGGGGGTAATGAGATAGATTGTGCTTTTACTTTACAGTTTACTTTGTAATTTTCTCTTCTGTGTAAAATGTTTACAGGATCTACTTTTTTGGCAAAAGGATGATTTCATCTATTAAACTGCTAAGACCTACACACACAAAATTAAAGGGAGTCTTTTTGCTATTTTAACTATATTTAAGTGTATGATTCAGTGGCACTAATTACATTCACAGTGTTGTTCAGTTATCTCCAATGTCTCTTTCCAAAACTTTTCACCACCCCAAACAGAAACTCTACCAAATAAGCAATCATTCTCATTCCTCCCTCCCCTCAGCCATAGAACTGCAAGATAATAAATTTGTATTGTCTTTCCTAATTTGTTATGGCAGCAATAGGTAGCTAATTTAACCTCATTGATTCATCCATTGATTGATTCATTCCTAATATTTATGAAACACCTGCCTTGGGAATAAACATAAATCCCTGCCCTCCTGGACAGTGAGATAGTGCCTCTGTAGTGTGATGGTGACAAGGTTGGGAGGGTCAAGTTGTGAGGGAAGTCAGGGAAGGGTACAAGCAGTACTGATTTGTTATTCTCTGCTGATTCATTATTCTATACTAAAGCAGATGTAGGATCTCATTACATTTCCCCAACAGCCCATGAGAGAGCTGGGTTGTGATTCTCACTATACAGACAGGCCCAGGGAGGTAAAGTAACTTGCCCAAGGTCACACAGTAAGTTACAGAACTGGAATTTGAACTGGTGCTGTAATGCCTCCCTATGGCTGCCAGGCACCTACCTGCTTGTTTCTACCCAGCCTGAGCAGTGGATGGCCAGGTGCCACCACAGAGCTCTCATAGTTGTAGTCCCATAGCTATGTTTATGTAGATTCTTCTGTGGTCCTTGGGTGCCCAGCAGGCCTAGAGTTGCCATGACTGATAATTTGTCGTGGATTCACCTCTGGGAGTGGAGCAAAGAGGGTCATTAGGGGAGCTGGCAGGGCAGTGCCTGAGAGGCGGTGGGGAGAGGGGTGAGAGGTAAGGGACCTGGGCAGGTTGACCATTCTCACAGGTGCTCAGGTAGTATGCCCATCTTGGAGCGATGTCCCCAGGCTCAGAGTCAGTCTTTGCTTAGGCAGAACCAGCCCCTCAGCTTCTTTAGGGCCCCCGAGGGATGTGAGCTGTGAAGTAGCATCATCAGCAAACAGTGATAGAAAGATAAGTTCAAGGAGATATATGCTACAGAGGCAGCTGGATGTTTAGTCTTTGTCCTCCAGGAACACCCAGCCTTGTCTCTCAGGCCTAGGTCTCCTCTTGTCTTCAGCCAAGCCTTGGTCTCTATCTCTTCTCTCTTCCCCTACCCACCACAGAGCCCCATGTCCCCTTTTGGCTGCAGACTCCACTTCATGTCCCTTTCCTTAGTTGACCCTGGCCTAATCCTAAGCAGTTTTTATATTTTTGCTTTGTACTTTGAGTGCAATTCTTCCTTTTCAGGATTGCTGCTGGGAGAGTTGAATGTTCTAGAATATCACATAGCACAGCTGTTGGGGCCAGAACCTAGAGGTGACTTGGAAGCCCTGTGTCCAGAATTTTGGACCCTGGTAGATCCCCCTGGTCCCTGTGAGCCCCTGCTACATGCTCAGGCCTAACCTGGCCCCTAGGAGGACAGCAGCAGGCCAGGGGAAGGGACTCCAGACATCTAGATGCTAGGTTCGCTATTGGCTGTTATGACTGGGATGGGGTGGCAATATGGGAAGGGAAAGTAGCTAGACCATATGATAAGAGAATGCTGCCCCCAATCCTTGCAAACACTGTCCCAGGAAAGCAGACCACAGCCTCTGCAGCAATGGCCCAGTTGGTCAGGACTCCGCCAGTAACCATAGCTTCTCTATTTTTTTTGCCCCTGCTTCCAATTCAGGACCAACAGAGAAATTCCAAAGGGCTCCCCAAACCAATCACATAGAATGCACACTCACTTCTAGTCAGCCTTTCAGCCTCTAATCAGGGCAGACCCAAGCCAGCCCTGTTTTTCCACTGTGAAATTTTCTCACTCCTCTGGATCCAAGTGACATGGCTGACCCTTTCGCTATAGCCCATCTGGGCAGAGGGGACAGAACTGTGGAGAGTACCAACCTGGGGCTGGAGCCCCACCTGGCAGGCGCAGAGAGCTGGAAACCGCTGGATTAGCTGTGTCAGCATGTGGAAGGGCAGGTTTTATCCTGAGGACAGTGTGTTGGCGGGGGAGGGGAGGTGTCATTGGACTGAAAATGATGAAAGCTGTGACAACTGGAAAAGAGATCACCATGTAAAGGTGATGGTGGCCTTGACCATGCTGGAGGTCCCACCTCCCCCTTTCAGGACAAGGGCACTAGGAAGGGGAAACCTCAGGGATCCCATCTAGTCGTTATGCTAGTGGCTGTTTTTCCAGGCTGAGGGGGCCAGAGCTATGGGGTCCTATGACATAATAAGAAATATACATTTGGTTTCTGCTTGTGGTTGTTAACACAGAGCTCCTAAAATTCCTGTAATTTTCTGAGTGATAGGGGTGCTAGGAGCAGCTTTTGTTCTAATACTTTGTCTTTGGCCCCAGATGCTGACACAGTTTTTAATTGTCTTGGAATTTCTCAAGTGGTAGGAGTATCTTTTGTTCTAACGTGGCGACGCTGGGCCAGCTCCTGAATGGAGGCTGGTCACCAGAAAAACCAATTGGAACTTTGAACTCTATCCTCCAGGGAGAGGAGAGGGGCTAGAGATTAAGTTAATGATTGATAGAGCTCATGTGACAAATCCTCCATAAAAATTCTTGAACGCATTTCCGTTGGTGAGCGTACCTGGAAAGGGCATGGAAGCTCCTTGCCCCTTCCCCCATACCTTGCCCTATGCATCTCTTCCATTTGGTTGTTTCTGAGTAGTATTCTTTATAGTAAACTGGTGATCTAGTAAGTGAACTATTTTCCTGGGTTCTGTGAGCCCTTCCAGCAAACTACTGAACCCAAGGAGGGGTTGTGGGAACCTCTGATCTGTAGCCAAGTTGGACAGAAGCTTATGGGTAACCTGGGACCCACTACCTGTGATTGGTGTCTGAAATGAGGGCAGTCTTGTGGGATTGAGCTCTTAACCTGTGGAGTCTGTGGTAACTCCTGTTAGTGTTAGAATTGAGTTAAATCAGAGGAAACCAAATCGTTGTCCACAGAGAACTGGAGAATTGCTTGGTGTGGAAAATGCCACACATCTGGTGTCGGAAGTGTTGGTGTGTGATTGCAAGTGTTGCAGAAGAGAACCATTTTCTCTTTTTAGGCCTGGAGGAGGGTCCAGAAGAGCCACTCTGAGTCTGAGAGATGGACCAGGCCAAGCAGCCCTGGGGAAGAGCTGGGTGGGGGCTGGGTGGGGGTGGGGAGGTCCCAAGGCTGAAGCCACTGGCACTGGGTCTCAAAGGACCCAGAATCCTAGGATTCAGAGCCTGGTTATTGAAGAATTAGGCACACATTATGCACTCAATAAATGTGTATTCAATTAATTTTTATTTTGCCCAAAAGTTGACTTTGTTCACAAAATGTGAACGCCGTGTGGCATGTTGCTTCACAACATTCTCTAGGAAGGTGGAGCCTCCCCTGTCTGCTAAAAGGACTGGAGAGGATTTCTATCAATCCATTTTACCATGCTTTGTTCATTTCCCTCTGCAAGAGAAGAGGGGCAGGGTCAGGCAGTGTCCAGAGCAGACATGACAATGACAGGAGGGTATGGGTGGCTGGTTGGGAGGGGCTGCCAGGCCTCCAGGCCAGTGGAGGACCCCACTATCTTCTCCAACCATTCCCAGACCTCCCTCTTACTCATGCATCTATCCCCCATCCCCGGCCAGCTCAGACCTCCCCAGGTACTAATCCCAGGTCTGCTCTGACCTTATTCGAGGAGTATAAGGCGATCCCTGAGATGGCAACGATACCAATGCCCAAGACCACAGCAGCAGGCCACACTGCAGACCCTGTGGCCAGTAATTTCAGAGAAAATTTGGCCGCTGTCTATACAGAAGAAAAATGGGGCAGGGTGACCTCAGTGATTCCAGGCTTACACCACAGGATGATGGGGGTGGGGACGGGGCAGGAAGCAGAACAAATACAGGGACACTAGAGATGAGCTTAGTGGGAAGAATGGGCCCCAAGGCAGATGCTGGCCCCGCTCCAGCCTCAGGGTAGTCCCTTGGCTACTCTAGGCCCTGCCTCTTCACAGGTCATGGGCACCTTCCACCCCCTGGGCTGGCAGGAGAAAGCAGATGGACATGTGGAGGCACCTGGAGCAGGATTGGCCAGTGGAAGTGTTCACGCAGTGAGCCGGCCATGCTGCAGAGGGGCCTCCAGGCTCTGAGGGATGGGGTCTCTCTGAGTCCCCCAGCATGGCTCTGGCCAGGTCTCGGACCCTCAGTATGGGGTGGAGGCTGAGGAGTCCCTTGGGTCCCCGGAGAACTCCTGGCCTATATCTTGCGATGTCTTGGGATTTCAGCTTGAGGGAAGCAGTGGGCCCCCTTCATAGGCCTCTGAGGCCGTTAGCCATGCTGGGTGTACCCTGTCAATGGGGGGAAATGACCAGGGTCCTGTTCTTATCCCAGTAGCTGGTGACTAGACATGGTCAGGCCTGGCTAATTGCAAGGGGGACAGATCTTGACTTACCGCAGTGAAAAGGAACACAGACGCTGTTTTTTCCACCATCTTCTCAAGGAATCAGAACTCAACCCTGTGGAGAAAACATCCCAAATCATCTTCCTTCAAACTCCAATTCCCCTGGGGCCTCTGGGATCTGCTCTCCAAAGGCTGAGACCAGGTCTCAGTCTCACAGGGACCCTGCCTGGTGGGGTCACCTGGACAAGAGACCTGAGTGTTGAATCCCCTGAAACCTGCAGGGTTGCCTGATCCCATTCTCTGGGAGTCTGTAGAGATCTCAGGACCCCACTCTGCCTGCGGCTTAGGATTTGCCTGGAGAAAGAGCTCGCCGTTCCCTCAGGTCTCTGGGCTGAGGGCCCATTGACTCCAGGCTCCCTAGCCCTGCGAGGCTACCTTCCCCAGCTCCTTGCCCACAGGGCCCCTTGCTGCTCTCAGGCCTGAAAACACCAGGGACCCTCACAGAGGGTCCTTGTTCTGCCTGGCCTGGAGGGAAGATGACAGAAGATGGATACGGTTCAGAGGAGGGAGATCAGTCTGACCCACTTCATCCTGCTCGGCCAGTGGCTGTCCAGCTCCTGTCTTTGCCTCTTTTAGAATACAGCTGTGGCTAGACTCTTCCCAGGGTCCCTTTGGGCCCATGGATGGAGACCACTTCCCATGGGGTCAGCCCTCATGTCTCCCTGTCCTCTAACCTACCTTGGGAAACTGTCCTGAGGGAGCTCCAGCCCAGCCCTCTCCCTTTTGCCCCCTCCTTCTGCCCATCCTCCTCAGCCCCCTCCAGCTGCCCCCCC
Organism: Pteropus medius; assembly: GCF_902729225.1. NCBI lineage: Eukaryota > Metazoa > Chordata > Mammalia > Chiroptera > Pteropodidae > Pteropus > Pteropus medius. The sequence goes on along the minus strand of NW_024349798.1, from coordinate 4,926,834 downwards.
ACCATACCTTGCATCCCCAAGCTTGACCCCTCTCCTCTGCTCCCTGGGTCATATGGGTACACTCACCAGCAGGCCCCTGCCTCCACTTCCCTGTCCACCAGGCTATTTCATTTGGCTGCTCAGAATCCTGACATCCCACCCACCTACTCATCCAACTCACTGCTCCTAATAGGATCTTTGGGTCCCGAGAACCTGCTGTGGGACAAGCCTGGGGAGAACCTAAGGGGGATGGTCCTCTAGCAGGTGACAGTGGGGTGAGGAGATTGGGCCACCAAAGGATTTCTGGGTGCAGAGAAAGGAGTAACTGGGGCCCTCAACCCACTGACACTTCCTGCCTAATTCCCCCATCCCTCAGCCAATTCAAAGACACACATTTCAAGGCCAGAATGTCCTGGCTGACCCTGGCCCTCACCCTTTGTCTCCTGTTGCCCTTCTAGAAGGAAGGTCTGATTTTTGTATGCGAATCATTTCTCTATTCTACCTAGGCCCTCCTTGGCTGAGGACCCCATTATATAAGGCTAAGCCAGCTGTGCCTGCTGTCCCAGATCACAAACCTGTTACAACCCCGTATCTTGATGGAGCAGCTCGCCCACCTTGGCCTTCTGCTAGTCACCTTGGAAAGGAGGCCAAACTCTCTCCTCGAGGCTTTGTTAGACTCTGGCTGTCCCAGATTCGGGAATAGACTTAAAGAGTTTGTTTCTTTGCTCCTCCCAGACCCCGCCCCCACGAATGACTTCTTAGAAAAGAAGTAGTTTCACTGAAATCACGTGACATTTTCCTGACGTTATTATGGTTGTTTCATTTTCACTTTCTTGGAGGGCAAAGTAAGTTTTGTGAGACAACTAAGGACAATGGGATGAGGGAGAGAAGGAGAGAAATAGTGTGTGAGTCGGCTTCCCACATGGCTAGTAGAGAAAGAACATAGGTGAAGCCCCAGATAGCAGGGGCAGTGCCAGGGGGCAGCAGGAAGTGGGGCTGAAGACTCTGTAATTCTAAACCATCTGTGTAAACACAGCTTCAGGTCCAGCCCCTGTGTTCAGTCCCCGCCCCATAGTCTGCAGTCCCTTCCCTGTATGCATAATCCTTTGAACTAACATTTTTTGGCAGGAGACTCTTCTCCTGGAGGCTCACAGCTGGAGGCTTCAGTCCTGGGAGACTTCCTGGGGCAGGTGACACTTGAGCCTGGGAAGGCAGTGACCAAGGAGCAGTCTGGAGAAAGGCCAACAGGAGGGGGCCTGAAGGCTCCTGGGAACAGGTCTGGCAGGGGAGGGTCAGGAGGGGCCAGGGTTCCTGATACATACAAAATGCCACTCAACCTCACCACCTGTCACCTGTACATTCAGGTTTCAGGGGATTCAACACTCAGGTCTCTTGTCCAGGTGACCCTACCAGGCAGGGTCCCTGTGAGGTTCAGCTCATCTCTAGTGTCCCTGTATTTGTTCTGCTTCCTGCCCCGTCCCCACCCCCATCATCCTGTGGTGTAAGCCTGGAATCACTGAGGTCACCCTGCCCCATTTTTCTTCTGTATAGACAGCGGCCAAATTTTCTCTGAAATTACTGGCCACAGGGTCTGCAGTGTGGCCTGCTGCTGTGGTCTCGGGCATGGGTATCGTTGCCATCTCAGGGATCATCTTCTTATACTCCTCGAATAAGGTCAGAGCAGACCTGGGATTAGTACCTGGGGAGGTCTGAGCTGGCCGGGGATGGGGGATAGATGCATGAGTAAGAGGGAGGTCTGGGAATGGTTGGAGAAGATAGTGGGGCCCTCCACTGGCCTGGAGGCCTGGCAGCCCCTCCCAACCAGCCACCCATACCCTCCTGTCATTGTCATGTCTGCTCTGGACACTGCCTGACCCTGCCCCTCTTCTCTTGCAGAGGGAAATGAACTGAGAATGGTAAATTGGATTGACAGAAATCCTCCCCATTGCAGCTCCGGAGGCATCTACAGGGCTGAAGGGTCCAGCTGTTTGGGAGAGTGCCACTTCATATTTTATAATTTTATAATTTTTTAAGTTATGAGACTTTGGTTGATTGACCTTTTACTTGTCAGCAGCCTCCTCCTCCCCTGCCAGTATTTTTAAATAAAAAGTGCCAAGCTTGGCAGACATAATTCATCTGAAACAAAACTTCAACTGCTAACCTCTCCAGAGACTAAGTAAATAATCCTAAGAAAATAAAGATAGTGCTTTAAAAGCTTTAAAAGCCCTTAAATTACAGAGAGCATCCATCCTGAGAAGGAAGGAATTGGGAAGACAGTGCCAACCTGGGCCAGGGCTGCACAAAAGTCACTGAGTGTGGCAAAGGAAACAATGCCCACAAAGGCACAGACTGGAGACAGTCCCTGTTGCTTAGGAGAAGGCCTTCCCTTATTGGGCTCCTTCCTGGGCACAGGAACAGAGGCATCCTCCAGGAGCTCTATCCGAGGTGTCTTTGGGGGCAAATGCTCTGCTTGCCAGGAACTCTGCCCCACCTGTGCTGAGGCTGCCTGGTCCTGGGCAGGCCACCGAGGCCACAGAGGCCTGGCCAGGACTGTGCTTACAGGCCTGTGGGTGGGGGCAGACTGGGGCTAGGCCTCCAGATAAAAAGGTGACATCGAAAACCTTCACAGGCAGCCAAGGGCACTACATTATCAGCCCTGGGAGCTGCCCTTCTACTGGAGTCTGGTCTTCTTCTAGCGGGTGGTGGGATCCTTTTCCAGATACCCCTTCTCCCCTTACAGTCCCCCTAGCTGGCTGCTTCCATGATTGGTAATTGCCTTTTTATTTTTATTTTTTTCTGGTCTGTCTTACCTCACTGGAATGGCAGCTCCAGGATTCCCAGGTCCAGGAATCAAAGGGTGGAAATGAGAGCAGCTGCACTTACCCCTACCCCAAGGGTCACCAGTACTAGTTCAGCTTCGCAGGCTCTGCTGGTCCAGAGGCTTCAGTTCCAGAGGAGGAGTGCTTCCACTGGGGCCCTGCGACAAGGCCACAGAACCCAAGGTTGAAGGCAGAGGCCAGGCCTGTATTTTTAAAAAACAAACAATGGCAGGTGTGCACTTGTATACTGAGAGTGGAATGAAAAGTGACAACAAAAAGGCCGTTTTCTAGGAGACCCAGTTAAGGAGTTTTAGATTTTGAAAGATCTTGAAGGCATTTGGAAGAGTTTTAAACATTTAGGAGGTTCCATTTTAGAAATATTACTCTAATGAGATAGACACAAATGTTAACAGTGGTTGTCTCTGGGAGATAGAATTGCCTGTGTACATTTTTTAAACCATTTTTTCCTTTTCTGTCCACTTATCTGCATTTTCTCATGTTTTCCACCATGGACATGGCTTACCTGAATGTATTAGTCCTTAGATTCCACATATAAGTGAAATCATATGATGTTTATCTTTCTCTGTCTGACTTAAATACCTTCTAGGTCCATCAAAGCAATATTTTTTTCCATCCCCTTCCTTTTCATATGTAGGAGTCTTGTTTTTTCATCCTTTCAGCCATTCTATCTTTGGGTTGGAGCACTTAATTCTTTTCCATTTAAGGTACTTATTGGTAGGAATGTAGTTTTTACCATCTTTATTCCTGTTTTTGATACATGTTTTTTCTTCTTAAAGAAGTCCTTCCAACATTTCCTGTAATACTGGCTTAGTGGTGATAAATTCCTTTAGCTTATTTTTGTCTGGGAAGCTCTTTATCTGTTCTTCCACTCTAAATGATAACTTTGCTGGATAAAGTATTCTTGGTTGTATATCCTGGGTCTTCATCCTGTCGAATATTTTTTTGCCAAACCCTTCTGTCCTGCATAGTTTCTTTTGAGAAATCAGCTGCCAGTCTTATGGGTATTCCCTTATATGTAATTATTTGTTTTTCTCTTGCTGTTTTTAAAATTCTTTCTTTGTATTTAATTTAATTATGATGCGTCTTGGTGTGGGTCTCTTCGGATCCCTGATTTTTGGAATTCTCTGAGTTTCCTGCGGTTTTATGTCCATTTCCTTCACCAAGTTAGGGAAGTTTTCCATCATTATTTCTTTAAACAGCTGTTCAACATCTTGATTTTCTTCTGTTATGCCGAGCAGATGAGTATTTGGAGCCTTAGTAGTGTCCCATATCCTCCTTAAATTATTTTTATAGTCTTGGCATCTTTTTTCTTGCCATTCTGATTGAGTGTCCTGATTGGCTTTCTTATCCTCTAGATAGGGCATTTGATCCTCTTCTTTATTCACTTTGTTTATTCCTTTGTTTATTCCATTTAATATAGTTCTCATCTCAGATAATGTGTTCTCCATTTCAAACTGGTTTCTTTTTATAATTTCTATTTCCACTTTTATGTTTTTTATCTCTTTGTTGAAGTTCTCATTGAATTTATCTACATTTCCCAAAAGGTTATTGAACATCTTTGTAACCAGTGTTTTGAACTCTGCATCTGTTAGATTACTTGACTCCATTATATCTGGATCTCTGTTCTGTTCTATCATATGGTTTCTGCTTCTTTGTCTTCCCATTTTGGCTGCCTTTCCACGTCTGTTTCTATGTACGAAGCAAAGTTCCTAAGTCTCCCAGTCTTATTAGTGCGGATTTGTGAAGTAGGTGTCCAGTGACACTGTCCTGAGAAGGGTTCAGTTGCAGGCTAAATTTAGCCCCAGCCTCTGCCCCTCGAGGCTACCTATTAAGATTCAGCAAGCAATCCACAGCTGCTGTGCTTATAGTTGCCTCAAAAGGCCACACCAGAAACCAAGGCTAGCTGCCTCCACCAGTATGAGTCTCAGCAAGGAGCACCTGACTCTCCGAGGACACACCTGGATGTGGCTTGGGTGGGGCCCGAGTTGGGGTAGGCAGGTTTTCAGGAAATCCTCTGAGCAGAGCGACCTCTGTTATCCAGTTTGATGTTGTCACAGCTATGGCAGTGCTGTGTCCAGCGCACTGGTAGGGGGAAGGGCTCAACAAGGAATAATGGATACCACTGGCACTTCTGTACTGAGCGAGTCTCGCCTTAGCCCTCACTCCGACAATGTCTCCCTATAAGTCCTGGTGCCCCCTGTGCACAGCTGAATCGTCAGTGGTGCTCAGAGCGAGTAGGTCCGTCACCACGAAAATCCGCTCTCAGATGTGGCCTCTTTAAGAGGCTTCTTCCTCTGCCACAGGCTCGGTCTCACTCAGCTGCTTGGGATGGGGCAGCCCCATGTCCTTGCCCCGTGCTACTTTCTGCCGTTTGCAGGGTGCTTTCTTAGATTTCTCTGTAGTTGTATGGCTTGTTTATCTAGATCCCAGGTGATTTTTCCTTGCTGCTGCTCTTTGTTTCCATCACAACTTTGATTTGGTTGCCAGAGGAATTAACAGAGCCCCTATCATCTACACCATTTTTTTTCTCCGTGTGTCTCCCCTTCTTTTAAGGGCACCAGTCATTAGATTTAGGGTCTACCCTAAATTCATGATGATCTCATCTCAGGATCTTTAATTACATCTGCAAAGTCCTTTGTTCCAAATAAGGTCACATTCTGAGGTTCTGAGTGGACAAGAAGTTGTGGGGAGCTACCGTTCAACCCATTACATTGTGGGATACAAATAAAGCATCAAAGGCAATTTTTAAAATCATTCTGGAGGTCCCATGAAGACTGAAAGTGAAGCCCAGAGGCCAGGAGCCTGGAGAGGAGGCTATCATTGGAGTTCAGGTCTGAGTTTGGACAGCAGCAGCTGGGAGGACAGAGGGCAGGGTGAGGGAGAGGCTCTGAAGGCCATACCAGTAAGACTGCAGGGCTTAATTGGTTGTGGAAGTCAAGTAGAGCCAGCTGCCTACTTTCTGGCTTGGATGATGGAATTACTCATCCAGAAGAGAATGACAAGAGAAGAAATTTTGAGAGGGCATCTGCTCGAGCCATGAGAAAACTCTCCACAAGCTGATGTATAGCCTCCAATAGTGACCAATATATGCTCTCTGAAGGAGGAGTCCTAAGACTAAAGAATTCAGTGGAAAAGGTGTTCATGGTTTCCTATTAATGCCAAGGATAATTTTCTATTTATAATAGTCATACGTGTCTAACTGCTCCACTTATCAGATGGAGAAACTGAAACCTAGCATATACCATTTAGAGTGCAAGATTTTATCCATTCTGCTTAGTTTAACCAGACTGTAAACTTTTGTAAATTGTAAGGGAAAAAATATACCCCTTGTTCAACCTCACCGTGATAACTGAAATGCAAATTAAAACTACACTGAGATAGGGGTCTAAAGGGATGGAGCAGAGCTGGAGAGAGGAAAGGTTTGGGGGGCCTGAGCTTAGTCTGTGGGAGTGCAATCTAATGGAGTTCAGAGATGGTGGCGGTGGCTGCGGAGCCATCAGGCCAGGCCCTGCCCCACAATGTCATTTGTTCCCTTTCACCCCTTTCGCTCCCCAGCTCTAGACTCCAGGCCCTGTCCCCTGAGCTCTGCCCTTGGATGGATATCCTACCACCCAGAGCCTGCATGTGCCATGGAATACACCAAGACCATGCTGGTAGGTCCTGGGGCTCCTGGGCTGGGATCCTGGGACACCCCTCCTCCCTTAGGACCTGTTGTCCCGGTCCTCATCTTTCCTCTGGATGAAGTATTCAGGATGGTCCAACAGAATGGACTCCAGCAGCTGCTGACCCTCTATAACCCCACAGGAGCTACATTTTATGTCTGAATTCTGTGCATAGCATCTGATGGTTACAATGTTTGACGCAGAAGGATATGTTACCGTTACGTCTTAGTCCTGTGTTGACATTGTGATCGCCACATGGCCTCCATTCCCAGCCACTATAATGTCCAGGACTGATTTTACATTGAGCTGTCTGACAAGGGAGCTGAGGGCTGAATGGGGTGCCTAAAGACATCATCTCAGTTCTGAGGGCCCTAGTGTAACCCCCTTGAACTTCAGGGACAGCCCCACCCCAAGCCCCACCCAAGCCCTCCTTCCTGGACAGCTCTTCCCATGGCCAGAAACCTCCTGGAAAAAATCCCACCTGAAACTTGCCACCAGCTCCTTCCTCCTCTTACTGACGAGCATAGTCTTGGCGGCTTTTCTGAAGCTTCAGGATGAACTCAGCAGCCAGCTGCCCCAAATCCTGCTGTGGGTGGGTGGGTGGGTAGGGGGGTGTGTGTGTGTGTAAAAAATTCTGGAAATGAATAGTGCTGATGGTTACACAACATTGTGGATGTACTTAATGCTACTGAATTGTACACTTAAAAATAGTTATATTGGTAAATTTTATGTTATATAAATTTTACCACACACACACAAAAAACTACACTGAAATACTATTTCTCACCTATCAAGTCAGTAAAATCAAAAAGTATAGCAACCCATTCTATTGTCGAGGCTGTGGTTTGAGAGCAGGCCCTCTTGGATTTTGGTACTGGGAATGCAAATTGGTGTAACGCTGGAGGACGGGAATCTGTCAATAGTAACAAAACTACTTATGTCTTTACATTTTTCCTTAGCAATGGGTATACTCCCAGCAACATAAAAATACACATGCACTTGATTACTCACTGCAGCATGATTTGTAATTACAAAATATTGGAATCAATTTAGCTGCTCATATGTCAGAGTTGTTGAATAAAAGTTCATTCACATATCTCTGTGAACTGAGGTGGGATAATTACCAGGATATAATACCAACTGAAAAAGGTAAAGTGGGAAAGAGTATGGTGTGCTACCTTGTGTAAGAAAGATGGGGAATTAAAAAAAGAAGAGGAATTAAGAAAATATATATTTGCATCCTCACTTGAGCAAAAAGAATCCTAGGAAGGAGAAACAGAGAGGACTGAGATTGATTACTAGAAGGTAGTGGGCAGGAATTACCTGGAGAGGATAGAAGAAATGGAGGAGAAGACACGTTTCTGATATTCAGACCTTTTTGTACAGACCTGCCTTTTGAATCCATGTTATTGTTTTTCATATTTGAAAAAAAAATCTCCAAGATGGGAGGAAAAAAATCCTAATATTTAATACAAACAGAAACAAATGAACTAAAGACTATTTCAAATGTATAACAAACACACTCAAAGGTGAGAAAAAAAATAAAACCAACTAACTCAAGTAACTTTTGAAGACAGTATTTAGAGCACATGCCCTTAGGCTAAAGATAAAAAAGAAATCTAAATAAACATTGAACTCTAATTGGTAGTTTTATTTTTTTCCAGAAGTATGCATGAACAATTCTGAAGTTGCTTTTTGGAACTCTAGTATTGAGCAAATAAGTAAATATATTGGGGAAATGGAAGCCAAGTTCTTCACGGTTGGAGAATGGAGGTACAAACGTGGAAAAGAGAAGGGATAAAACAAACCCTATAACATTAGACCAGAACTAGAGATATCGGTGTAATCTCATGGATGTATGCATCTCATCCATTTCCTAGCTCTATTTTCCAAAAGGTAATGATGCCACAGTAACTGTAAGTACACCTAGTACCCATAACTGGTTTCTAAATACATTTTCCACTAAACACTTTTTTGAACTGTGAAGGGTAAACTAGAAATTTTACAGCAGAGGAACATGGTTGACGCCTTGTTAATCAAATGATCCAAGTCAGTATTGTCGGTAATGGAATTACTGGGCAGTATGTACCTCTTCATATTATACACTGAGAACACAGCATCGCTTCTGTAGTATCCCTGCCAGAAGTGTATAACCTAAACACAATAACACTGAAGTTGAGGGACATTCTATAAAATAAATGTCCTGCAATCTTCAAAATGACAATGTCATGAATTACAAAGAAAGTCTCAGGAATTGTTTCAGAATTAAAGGAGTCTAAAAAAAGACATGGCAACTGAATGCAAAGTTTGTGTGATTTTGAATTTTGCTATAAGAGTATTATCAGAACAATTGGCAATATTACTGTCCTGATTTTGAAAACTGTATTGTGGATATATGAGGGAATTCATTGCTGGCCCCACAGGAAAGGAGACCACCGCCTAGCCCGTGGAGTTGTCAAGAGCATTAAATGCATGGATTCACATAATTTAGGACAAAATATTCAGTAAATATAGTGAAGACTATCATTGGGAATTTGGTTAAAAGAAAGGGTCTCACTGGAGGTGGTGGGTTTCAAGAAGCCACCACCCTATACCCTCAACCTCAGAAATACCAGCTCAGGCAAAGGTTTTGCCACTGTGGGCCTCAAGAAGTAATATATCTGCCAAGAAGACTACTTGTGGTTACTAACTAGGCACAAATGCATAACTAGAGTCTCGCTGCCACTGCCAACAGAGGCCTCTCACAAACACAGGCCTCTCAGGGGAAAACTACAAACTGAACCTTCAGCCTCCTGGCCAGCTGAACGTTATAAAGGAGTTCTTGGTATTGCCTTTCCACCAATGGGCTGAAAACTGCACAGCTACATCCACATTTTCTTTACTGACCGGAGTAGTTTCATAACGACTAATCACAACACGCAACTCTGATCAATCAGGAGAGTGCTATTTGGACCAATCAGATTGCACAAATTTAGATTTCTCATTTACATAAAAATGGACCAATCAGTGACCAAGACAGGGACTTAAAAAAACTTGGCCTCTAGTTTGTCTCTGTAGTGCACTTTGGATTTCTTTCTAGGGCTGCTTTTCCAGCGTTTGCAAACCGTTCTCTTGAAGTTTCTCCTCTTATAACACAATTTGGGGTTTTGTGGACATTAGGTTGGTGGCAAACAACTGTTGGCACCACTTTGCCATATTAATCCAGAGGTATATCTAGCTCATGGAAGCATATCCAAAGGTGCCCAAGTTAAAGGAGGCAGGCTTAGAATAACACATGGGCACTGTAAACTGAAATTATAGGTCCTGTACAAAATGGTGGGTCTCTGTTCTAGCACCTAAGGTGAATTTATCCATATACTAGCACGTTAACAAGAATCCTTGGTAATATCAAATACAGTCCTCGAAATCAAACTAACAACAGCTCATTAAGTAGCTACCATGTGCTGGGTCCTGTTGAAGGCACAAGAACCCCCTCTCCCCCATAACCAGGACCTCTGAGTGAGTACAAGGTCAAGGGGCAAGTGGGTGGCGTCAGGTTGAAACTTCGGCCTGGCTGAGAAGCCACCTTCTTTCAACTCTGCTCGAGACCAGCCGCTTCTGATTTAAAAAAAAAAAAAAAAAAAAAAAAAAAAAAGACTTAAGAAAACAGGAGACATTCTGAGGAGGGGTGAAAATTTTAAGGGTGTTCGTAACGTTTTTGCCCCGCCAAGTGTATCACCTTCAAGGTTCTGTAGAAGAAAATTGTATTGCTGCCTGGCCCCCTCACCTGGAGGTAATAGAAAATTGTTCCCCAGGGGCAAATGGCCCAGTTCAGCGCCGTGTGCAACGGTGGAGGCTGTAAACACAAAGTTCCGCTAGATCAGCTTTTGCTTCTGGCCCTGGGCCTTAAGTTGGGCTCTGAGGTCTGAGGGGGACTTCTCACAGGTGCACAAGGCCGAGTCCTACGCAGGCGCGGGCTCACCCTACGGAAGCCCGAAGTCATTTGGAAACAGGAGTGTTCCCAGACAGACATCGCCTCTCAACATGGGGAGACAAAATGGCGGCCGCGCTCTCAGCTGAAACTACATACGGGTTCCGGGCCATATTAGAACCACAACTCCCAGAATGCTCTGAGTCGAAGGCGTGAAGCAAAGGATCGCTATAACGTCGCTCGGTGTGGTGCTAGGCCCTGTGCCCTCCCCCAGTGGAAAACCTCCGGAATACGTAAACAGGTCTGATCTTCTCCCCAGCCCTTTCTTGCACTGGACTCGTAGTTCTTTGGCAATAGACTTGGACTTCCCTCGGGCCTTAAAAAACTACACTTCCCGGTGGGGTTTCAGCGCCTGCGCACAAGATCGTGGTGCGTACTACGGTTCCCGGCGGGCCTTGCGACGCTCGCGGTTGCGTGCTGACGCGCTTAGTTAGTTGTGCTGACGTGCAGCGCGGCCCAGGCGGGGTGCGAGTGGCGCAGTCGGAACCCGCTGCGGCCGCTGAGGTAGCGAGGAGGCGTCAGTGTCGACTGAGGCGAGCGGACCGGCGAGGCGAGGCGGCAGCTTCAGGCTCCGAGAGACTCGGGAGCTCGAGCAGCGGCAGCACTTCTTCCCCTCGGAGGCGGCGGGCGGCGGCAGCGCCAGCGGCGGGTGAGGGTGAGGGAGCGCGCGAGCTGGGTGGGGGAGGGGTGGCGGCCCCGGCACGAGGCCAAAACGCGCGGAGAACGGCCTAGGCCGCCGCGCGCACGCGCTCTCGCCGCCCCCAGCTCGCGCGGACGCCCTCGCTTGCCTACCTACCCTTCCCCCTTCTGCTGTTCCGGTCGCGCGCGGGTTTTTACGTTCTCCCCTCCCCCATGGCAACGGCGCGCGCCGCCGACTGCACTAGGGCTCGCGCGCGCTCTTGGCGAGGAGAGGGGAGCGCGCGACTCGGCTTCTCACCCTCCCCCACGCACGCGGCCGAGAAGGCTCTTCCGCAGCTGCCCCTTCTGGCATTCTCTCGGCGGGGAGGGCTAGGCGGCGACGGGGGCCTACTCTCGGTTCTTTTCCGCCGCACCACTCCGGTGTCTGGCTTCCCCATCAAGCCTGGGGGCCTGTGGTTCGGCCGGGAGCCTCCCAGACTACTGGGCGCCGCGCAGCCCCCTCCCCCATCCCTCAAGGCCGAAAATAGGCCTTGGCGGCTCAGTCAGAGCGGAGAAGGCCTTGAACTAGATGCCCCAGAGATTTAGACCGTATGGAGTCGTTACTGTTTTCCGTGAAGTATTAGGGAGAGAGAAACTCCACCTTAAAAAAATTTTAAAAATTTAGCCTTAAAAAAAAATTAAAAAAAATTCAGCCTAAGTATGTAAAGGCAGGCCATGTGCTGCCTTTTTTCTTTTTTTTTTTTTGGTCGGGTACTTTTTCATCTCCACAGAAGTTGTGTTAAAAACTAGGGAGGAAGCTGTTGGAGCCTTTCCTTGAGGAGAAAACCCTGGAATCTGTTTTAGGCATTAGCCTTGGTTTCTGTTCACGTTTATGTAAGATGTTTTCTGGATCAAAATTCGAAAAGTGTGTTTTGTTTTTTTTGTCATAAGTATGTTGAGCTTAGGTCTTGAGCTAATATGTATATTTTTTCATGGTACAAAAGTATTTAGTAGATGCTAAATCAGTACAGAAGATACATAGCCTATAGTTTGTCTTTTAAAGAACCAGAATAACCAAGTGAAAAATCAATACAGAGCCTTAAGAAAAAAACAAAAACTAAGATACACATTGGAAATTGAATTGCTATATATTTTTTTCTTTCTACAGATGTGACATCCATGTTTTCTGGTCAATAATGTTCTATCAAACATTGTACTAAGCCAGTGTACTAGAGATCAAAGCAGATGGATGACCAGTAAATTCATTTTCTGTCTCCTATTCCTGCTCAGCTAGACCAGTAAAACACTGCCTTGGTAGGAAGACTGACAGGAAGAGGGAATTGCAGCGCCCCTAACCCAACAGAAAGCCTGAGAAACTGATTTATACAGAAAGGATGTTAAGCAAACCTGCACAAATAGTTAACATGCTACAGAAAAAGGATACATTTTAGTTTACTTCTAGCATAAGCACACATTAGTGCCCAGCGAAGTAGGAGCACGAACATAGCATTTTTGTTGAGCTAATATTTTTAAGTTTTATGAGTTACACAATGTCCACTCAACTATGCATTCATTGCCCCAATGTTGAGCTTTCTGTGTTTACTTGTGTCCATTTTCCTGCAACTACCACCCCCCCTTTCCCTTTTGGTGCATTTGTTTCTTGTATATCTTGATACTGAATTTCAAGATTTCTTTCTACTTTGTTAGTTTGGCTTCCTGATAATTTTCCAAGAGGAAAAATTATTTGTTTTCTTTTGTAGCTTTTATTTTGTCTTTTGCTTGGGTATCCTTTGCATACCCATAGTCTGTGGACCTTGGTTTAAGAATTCCTGTTTCATAAAGTTATCTGGTTTTGGTGATTTGCGTGTGTTGTTGGTGTGCTCCCTTGGTTTGGCCTTCCCTTTTTAGTGTTTCCAGCACTGCCTTGGATGCTGTGGGATCCGTACTCCCCACCACCTTATTTTTGCCTTATTCTCTAAGTTCTCCAGTTCACTGTGACTTAATACCCTTTGCTTAGCAGCTACTGGTTTAACCTCCCTAGGGAGTGGTTGAATTATTGTGTGAGGTGGTTTGGAAGTGTGGGTGAATGGTTAAGCTCCGAAGATTTAATTGCAGGTCACAAGCATTCTACAAGGGAAGCAGAAATTAGGTGGGGCAAAGAAGGACCTGGTTTTAGAGACAAAATGAAAGTGAGGGTTGGAAGGTAGAGAAATTTAGTGCTACAAAGAAGTTTTTCATTTCTTTATGCATTTTCACTTGTCATTTCCTAGATTTAGTCTTATCTGTCACTCTATTTACCCCAGTATGGTTATTCTTTTTTTGTTTTCAATTCCTTCTTGAATCTGCTACTGGGATTGGGCAAGGACCCAGCCTTAGAATTCGGGTTGGGGTGGGGGTCCAGACTGTTCCATACATGTAGTTGGGTTATCTCCTTTCTATTCAACATCTCGGTATACTTCCCCCCCTCCCCCTTTCCTGGACATTTGTATGATGTTTGTTTATTCTGGGGTTTTAAAAAATTTAGACTTCTCTTTTCCCTGTTTTCTCTAACTAGTTCACTTTGTTCCGTGGGGTTTTTTCCTGGATAGTTTATCATACATTTATGCTCTGAAAGTGGCTTGGTGAGGATTAGTTGGAGAAAGAAATAGAGTATATATAGCATGAGAAGAAGGGACAGTATGTGTAGCCAAGAAATCTAACCAGAAAAACTGGGGCTTGAGAGCCTTTCAGAGCCTTGCTGGGGTTGGGACAGTTTGAGAGGATAGAACTTGGTAGGAGGCATGGAGATAACAATGTAAAAGGGATAAAGCAGTGCTGGAAGAGAAAAACTAGGAAGTGAGATACAGGGGATTGGTAGAGAAAGGCAACAGTTTGACATTAGTGAAAGTGAGATATAAAGAATAGGGGTTTTAATTCAAAGTTTAAGGCAAGGAAGGTAGAGAAAGTATGAGAACAGCTGGAACAGAGGAAACTATTTTGATGTACTTAGAGCATTGAGATGAAAATGGGTGATTAACAGATGCTAGGGAGACTTGGGTGAGCTGCAAGTCATGTGGGAAATCCTGTTGGAAGGAAATTGAAGGAATAAGGTATCAGGGTAGTTGATAGGAGCTATAAATATTTGGAATCAAGGAAGTGTAGCCCCTTACATGGGAAGTGAAGTATAAAATGATGATGTATCCAAGGTTCATAAGTTTCTGATGTGCATGTTGGCCTTTAGTCTGGTTGTAAGGTTGCACGGGTTACTTTTGGTTTATTTTAAGAACCAGCTGGTCTACTTGTTTGGATTATCTAAGGGCTGTTTAGTCCACGCTGTGTTCATAAAAGGATAGTCTGAAATCTTTGGGTCAGTTCTTGGAAGAGTCTTTGGACTTGGACTGCAGGCCCTAGGGTACCACAGATCTATGGTGTTTGTTGTCCCCAGTTTGGAGGCCTTATAGTTAGTTACCACAGGTTATTAGAGTAGTTAGTGGAGATAACACTTGTGCTTATTTGGGCCAAAGAAGGATAAAAGAACAGTGGAGAAATTTGAGAGAAATAGGATCTTTGTTTGCCTAGGTGGAAAAAGAATATCTAGGTGCAAGTAAGCATGACTCTTGCACATTGAGGGAAAAGGCTGTAAGCTAGGCTCTGACTTAGTGGAAAGAAAGCAGTGAGGGAAGGACGGAGAAGGTTTTGTTAGGATATCAAGAGAACTTTGCAGCTAAAGGAGGTTTTAGTGTGGAGATACATGTTGAAATAGGGATGAAGGAAAGCAGGGATTTGGGTGGTGGTAAGTGGTTAGTTTGGAGCCAGGGGCCTGACCCGTGTCTCCCCGCTCCCCTTCAGGAGCGGTGGTGCCCCCCCGGGCACGGGGCCATGTACAACGGGATCGGGCTGCCGACGCCCCGGGGCAGCGGCACCAACGGCTACGTCCAGCGCAACCTGTCCCTGGTGCGGGGCCGCCGGGGTGAGCGGCCTGACTACAAGGGAGAGGAGGAACTGCGGCGCCTGGAGGCTGCCCTGGTGAAGCGGCCTAATCCTGACATCCTGGACCACGAGCGCAAGCGGCGCGTGGAGCTGCGATGCCTCGAGCTGGAGGAGATGATGGAAGAGCAGGGGTGAGGGGAGGGCTGGGGGAGAGCCAAGCACTGAATGAGTGTAGAGCTGGGGGAGTTAGGTGAGGTGTAGGGAGCTTAGATGAAAGAGGCCTGGAGAGGAGTTGTAGAAGGGTTAGAGGTGAAGGAGCTAGTAAATTGAAAGGAGTTAGGGGACAGTTCAAAGTGGGAGTCGAGGAAATTCCATCTGGGACATACGAGGGAGCCTGAGAGAGTCTAAATTATCTAGATGGAGTACATGAGAAAAGAGGGGGGCCATTGGGAAACAAAAATGTGCTTTTAGTTAGAGGTAGGAAAGCAGAGACCAGGCAAGAGAAGAGCTAGGTAAGCTGACAGGTGTTGTCATTGGTAGAGAAGTGGAAGGTAGATGGATTTAAGGATTGAGGCCTTGGAAAGTAGCAAAGGCAGAAAAACAGAAACTGAAAGAATATGTGGATAAGAGGGGATCATGGGTTGGGTAAGGAAGTGAAATTTCAGAAGAGGAGCACATCCAAGCAGAAAACCTTTTAGAGCAGTGGTTTTCAAACTCCAGCAGTGGCGCCCCTTTTATGTAATGGACTTTACTTTGGAATCCTAGGAAATGAAAGACCTGTTTTTTGTTGAAGTTGGAGAGGAGCACCTGGAACTGCCTGATTAACTTTCTTCTCTTGGCCCCTGAGTGTAGCATGTTTAAAATCCACTGTTCTAGAGGGTATAGTAAGTGGAAGGAAGAAAGATGACAGGAAAAGATCAGAAGGATTTAAGAGAAGAGTCCTTTGGGTGACAGTGAGTGAAAAATTCTATGTGTGCATGGAGAGGGAAAGGACCCTGTTGGGAATGAGGGGACTATAAATCTGGGACTAGGGAAAGTGTCTAGTCACGCTCTAACCCTGAAGGGATTTGTTCTTCAGGTACGAGGAACAGCAAATTCAGGAAAAAGTGGCGACCTTTCGACTCATGTTGCTGGAGAAGGATGTGAACCCTGGGGGCAAGGAGGAGACCCCAGGGCAGAGGCCAATGTGAGTGCTTAGCTCTCCCTTGATTTCCGTTGTGGACTCTGTATTGCTGTCCTCTCTTATCTTGTTTTCTTGTTCTTGTCTTCCATTTCTCAGTTCTGTTTGGCTACTGCCTACAGTTGTGTGAAAATGACTGTATCCTTTTGCTTTCTGTGTCCTTCAGACTTGTGCTATTTTTTTTCTCTAGGGTAACTGAAACTCATCAGTTGGCAGAATTGAATGAGAAGAAGAATGAGCGACTCCGTGCTGCCTTTGGCATCAGTGATTCCTATGTGGATGGCAGCTCTTTTGATCCTCAGCGTCGTACTCGAGAAGCCAAACAACCAGCTCCCGAGCCTCCCAAACCTTATAGGTACAGAAGACTAAGAAATCGGTGTCAACTTCTCTTTCTAATTCTAAGCATTTTGCTCTTTTTTTTTGGTGTGTGTGTGGACTGTTTCTTCCCAAATTCTTTAGATTCTGTTCTTCTAAGTTGAAATGTAAGTGAAAATTTCTCTTAGCACTCATCTCTGCTTTTCATCTTTCCCCAGCCTTGTTCGGGAGTCTAGCAGTTCTCGCTCACCAACCCCAAAGCAAAAGAAAAAGAAAAAGAAGAAAGACAGAGGACGGTAAGTTCATTGGAAAATTACTGTGGTAGCCAGAGGACCAATTCCGTCATGCATGCGTTTTCTCTCTTCTCAGTCTCCCTTTACCTCCCCCACCACCGAAAAAATAGATTCTTGTCTCCAGGAAGCAGGAGAGAGTTGTCAAGAAAATTAAAGAAGAGGGAGTTATCATTTAGGTTTCAGTTGAGAGAAAGAATGTGCATATTTTAGTGGGAACAGTTGATTTCTGCAACTTTTTCAATTAAGAAATAGCCAGCAGCATTTTAGATTTCTGGGATTTTTTTTCATTTTGAGGTTTGTTGATTTGAGGAGGTACCTGTGTTTTTAGAGAGAGTGAGTTCTAGGCTTAAGTCTGGAACGTTGGTGCTATTGGAGTTCGGTGCTTTAGAAACGTTTGGCCGGGGGTGTAGGAGTGTACTGATAGTGGGAGGGCCAGGAAAGGAGCGAAGCAGAATGACCTTGTTTCTGAACTCATATTTAGCAGGTCAGAGAGCAGCTCTCCTCGACGAGAGAGGAAGAAGAGCTCTAAGAAGAAGAAGCACAGGTATGAGGTGGGAGTACGTGGAGTGATTTGAGAGGTTTGTTGAGGCCAGGTTAGGTATTAGTTTATGTTTTATCTTTTTTTCTCCAACAGGTCAGAATCTGAATCCAAGAAACGGAAGCATAGGTAAGAACTCTTTGGGGCATGGGGATATGGTGGTATATGGAGTGGTGAGCCATTGCTTGATGGCTTTGCTTGCTCTCTGCAGGGGGTTTCTATTTTTTAGAGTAAAGTTGAATTCCTTGATGTTTCTGTCAATTGATTCTATTTCATGTTTGGTTTTATTCACTTTTCAAAATGATTATTTTTAATGTTATTTTCTAGGTCTCCCACTCCAAAGAGCAAACGTAAATCTAAGGACAAGAAGCGGAAGCGGTGAGTGAATTTCTGTGAATTGGAGGGGAATTTGCTTAGCAAATAGATAAATGTTATCTGGGGGAAAGGGTAGAATCAGTGATGTACCTGACTGGTTAAGAGTTGAGGGATGGATGAAGGGAATCCAGTTACAGGTATGATAGCACTCTGAACTGTGATGGTGGTCTTTCTTCAGGTCTCGAAGTACAACACCAGCTCCCAAGAGCCGCCGGGCCCACCGTTCAACTTCTGCTGATTCTGCTTCCTCTTCTGATACTTCCCGCAGTCGGTAAGGGGTGGTCCAGGAGGAAGGGCGGGAGAGGGACTTGTGGGCTAATCAATTTAATATTTATTGAGCGCCCACGGTGTGCTAGGCGCTGCACAGACCATTCGGAAGACACGGTCCCTGCCCTCTAGGAGCTGACAGGCTAAAGCAACAGGATGGACAGACATATACATTTCCCCTTCTCTTTTTTTTTTTGTTTTTGTTTATTTTATTTTTTGTTTTGTTCTGATGTATATGGACTGCCAGAATAGGGGGGGTGGTGGTTTGTTCGTGGTGTCTGGGGGAGGAAGGAATCCTTACCCTGGCTTCCTTAATCGGGGAAGGCTTCCTGAAGGAGGTGGGCTCAGAGGTGAGTTGTGAATGAAGTGGGTAGGGCATGGCTGGGTGGAGGGTTTGGGGAGGTTTGGGGGAGGTAAATAAAGGGGTAGAGGGAGAACATTTTTTGGGGATTATGTTGGGAAGAGAAGGACCAAAGTGAATTGGACTTGAATTTTAGTGAGTGATTTGAGTCTTGCAAATAAGAGAATGCTTTTTGGAAGAGGGGTGTGTATAGTATGAAAGGTGGATGGGAGCTGGGGAGGGGGTTTTCTGTTCTCCCCTGAACTGATTTCCTTTCTCTCCCCCATCCTCAATTACTTCTCTCAGGTCTCGAAGTGCTGCAACAAAAACCCATGTAACTACCTTGACTGGGCAGAGTTCTTCCCCTGCTTCAGGGCTTAGAGGGGATGGAGATGCACCTTCCAGGGAAGCAGGTTCCACCAACACAGGGCAGCCTAGCAGCCCAGAGCCCTCTACAAAGCAGCCTAGTAGTCCTTACGAAGACAAAGATAAAGACAAGGAGGTATGTTCTTGAGTCAATGGATGCTCACTTGGTTGCAGAGTTATGGGCTTAGGGTAGGTGTTTGAAATGAAGGAAAGAAGTAGCTTATTAAGATAAATGAATTTAGGGTTTTTTTCATTATCGTATTGCTCTTGGTTATTTATTTTCTTCTGTATCTGCAAATCTTTAGAATTGTGTTTTTCAGGTTTTACTAGGTGTAGGTTTTATATCATTATCCTGTTTCCATACATATATAGATAAAACTCAAATGAAAGTTTTCTTATGCTTGGTTTTATTTTGATGCCTCTAGTTTTTTAATTTCATTAAACATGGCTTGTGGCTAAGATGCCCACTGGGTAGCTTCTGCGCTCTGAAAACACTACTTTGGAGTGGTCTTTTCAGCACCTGTTATTTGTACTTGGTATTCTAATTCAAGCCTCAGTGTTTTCTTGCTTCAGTTATTACAGTATATTGTAATTGTTTTCTGCTAAATTCTTAGCTCTCATCCATTTTTAATGTATTTCATATTTTCCTGTGTTCCATCCTAGTCGTTTTTAGTCATACAGATCACATTCTCAAAACTTTCACTTTGTTTTTTACTTCAGTAGAGTTATATTTCAAGGATAGTCGGATGCCACCCACTTGGAACTGTTTTATTTTTCCATTTAAAAATACCCTTTTTCCTGTTTTCACAGCATGTCTTAATGGTTATTTGTTGTAAAATGTAGTGTATTGTTTACATTTTTTTCTCTAGATAATAAGGTTCTTGAGATTGTCAGCTCTCCATATCTTCGTGTTTTCCCCATGTTTTTTATGCTACATGGTCTTTTGGAATGAATGTGATTGCTTGTCATGAGGAAAAGAGCCAGTTGGTATAATGTGGCATGTAGAGGAAAAGTTTGATTTGAGAGGGTGTTAGGATCTTATGGGTGATAGAAAGTTTTGGTGCTTACATATCCCTATCCCTACTTTTTTTTCTACTCTTAGAAATCTGCAGTTCGACCTAGCCCCTCTCCGGAAAGGAGCAGCACAGGCCCAGAACCACCTGCTCCCACTCCGCTCCTTGCCGAGCAACATGACAGCTCCCCACAGCCCTTTGCAACAACCCCCTTATGTCAGGAGCCTGCAAACCCCCCATCTGAGGTTCCCCCAAGTCGGGGTCATTTATCACCTAAGTCTCCTGAGAAACTTCCCCAGTCATCATCTTCAGAGAGCTGTCCACCATCCCCTCAACCTACCAAAGTTTCTCGACATGCTAGCTCTTCCCCTGAAAGTCCTAAACCCACACCAGCTCCTGGCTCCCGCCGAGAGATTTCTTCTTCTCCTGCATCTAAGAGTCGCTCACATGGCCGAGCAAAGCGGGATAAGTCACATTCTCATAGTCCTCGTAGGGTGGGGCGGTCCCGTAGCCCTACCAGCACTAAGAGGGGGCGATCGCGGTCTCGAACCCCAACTAAGAGAGGTCATTCTCGGTCCCGGTCCCCTCAGTGGCGTAGGTCCCGGTCTGCACAGCGGTGGGGACGATCTAGAAGCCCCCAGAGACGTCGCTCTAGATCTCCTCAGCGACCAGGCTGGTCCAGGAACAGAAATACCCAGAGAAGAGGCAGATCTAGATCAGTAAGGCGAGGCAGGTCACACTCTAGATCCCCAGCTACTAGAGGCAGATCTCGTTCTAGAACACCAGCCCGGCGGGGCAGGTCTCGCTCTAGAACACCTGCTAGGCGGAGATCGCGATCTAGAACACCTACCAGGCGGAGGTCTCGGTCTAGAACACCAGCCCGGCGGGGTAGGTCTCGGTCTAGAACACCTGCTAGGCGCAGATCTAGGACCCGTTCACCAGCACGACGGAGGTCTCGTAGTAGATCGGCGGCCAGGAGAAGCGGCAGGTCGCGCTCTAGAACCCCAGCCAGGCGAGGCAGGTCACGCTCTAGAACCCCAGGCAGGCGAGGCAGGTCGCGCTCTAGAACCCCAGCCAGGCGAGGGAGATCTCGGTCTAGGACGCCAGCCAGGCGAGGGAGATCTCGGTCTAGGACGCCAGCCAGGCGAGGACGGTCCCGTAGTAGAAGTCTAGTTAGACGGGGAAGATCTCATTCTAGAACACCACAAAGAAGAGGCAGATCTGGCTCATCATCAGAGCGGAAGAACAAATCCAGAACATCTCAGAGAAGGAGCAGGTCTAACTCAAGTCCAGAAATGAAAAAATTTCATGTCTCTTCAAGGCGGAGCAGGTCTCTCTCTTCACCACGGTCCAAAGCAAAATCTCGCTTGTCTTTGAGGAGAAGCCTTTCTGGGTCCTCTCCATGCCCTAAACAAAAGTCTCAGACACCACCAAGGCATAGTCGCTCTGGATCATCTCAGCCTAAAGATAAATCTAGAACATCACCAAGGCGAAGTCGCTCTGGTTCTTCTCCACCTCCTAATCAGAAATCTAAAACACCATTGAGACAAAGTGCATCTCCTCAATCTAAAGTGAAATCTGGAACACCACCAAGGCAAGAGTCTGTAACAAGTCCCCAGGCAAATGAACAATCTGTAACACCACAAAGACAAAGTTGTTATGAAACCTCACCTGACCCTGAGGTGAAGATTAGGACCCCTTTGAGACATATCTGCCCTGGGTCTTCTCCTCCCAGAGTGAAATCTAGCACACCTCCAAAACTGAGCCGATCTGGGTCATCATCTCCACAACCCAAAGTGATGGCAGTAACATCACCAGTTCACAGCCATTCTGGCTCTTCGCCAAGTCCTAGTAGGGTGACATCTAAAACACCACCAAGGCAAAGCAGATCAGAGTCTCCTTGCTCCAAGGTGGAATCTACATTGTTGCAAAGGCGCAGCCATTCTAGGTCCTCCTCACCAGATACCAAAGTGAAATCTGGAACACCACCAAGACAAAGTTACTCAGGGTCTGCTTCACCATGCCCTAAAGGAAAGCCCCAAACTCCACCAGGGCACAGTTTTTCTGGATCAAAGTCACCATGTTCCCAAGAGAAGTCTAAAGACTCATCAGCACAAAGTTGCTCTGGATCCTCTTCCCTTTCTCCAGGAGTAGAGTCTAGCACATTACTGGGAGATAGCTATTTTGGCTGCTCCTCTCTGCAACAGGAAGGACAATCTCAAACTTCAGCAGACCCTAGATCTGATATTTCAAGTCCAAAAATGAGACAGAGTTACTACGAATCTCCGTCTCTGCAGAGCAGATCTCAAACATCTCCCAAGGGTGGCCGGTCCAGGTCCTCATCTCCAATCACTGAGCTGGCACACAGATCTCCAGCAACACAAGACAGAAACATGTCAGTAAGTCCTAGACTGAAATCTGGAATGTCTCCTGAGCAGAACAGATCGCACTCTGATACTTCCCTATATCCTGCAATGGACTGTAAATCTCTTCTGGGCCAGAGTAAATTGGAGCCTTCTCCTGTATCAGAAGAGAAAACAGGCTTGCTTCTTCAGGAAGATGTTACTGCATCATCTCCTAGACTGAGAGACAAATTGAGTGCTCTTCCAGTGCAGGATAGGTCTGAATCTTTACCAGTACTCAAAGACAAACCTAGAACCCCATTAAAAGAAAGATGTCTTAGGTCATCTCCAGATGCAAAAGACCAAAGTAGTACATTAGGTAAGCCAAGTCAAGATGAGGTATTAATGGAGGTGGTAGAGAAATCTGAAGAATTTTCAAACCAGATCCCATCCCATGTGTCTCCAGAAATTAAAGAAATGAGTGGACGTAACTTTGAATCATCTCCTGAAATAGAAGAAAGGTCTGCTGTGTCTTTGGCTCTTGACCAAATCCAGTCACAGGCTTCTTTAGAAGAAGTTCCTGCAGTGGTTTCAGCTTGGAGTGGGCCACATTTTTCTCCAGAACATAAAGAACTGTCTAACTCCCCCCCCAGGGAGAATATCTATGAATCACCTTTAGAATTTAGAAACTCAGGCCCTGTTGCAGAAATGAATACTGGATTTTCTCCTGAGGTTAAAGATCTGAATATACCTTTTCTTAATCAGCTGGAGACAGATAGATCTCTAGACATGAAAGAACAATTGATGAAGTCCTCCAGACATAGCAGTTCTGAGTTATCCCCAGATGCAGTGGAAAAAGCAGGAATGTCCTCAAATCAGAGTGTCACTTCACCAGTACTTGATGCTATACCCAGAACACCCTCAAGGGAAAGTAATTCTGCATCTTCTCCTGAACTGAAAGATAGTTTTCCCAGAACTCCCTCAAGGAGAAGCAGGTCTGGGTCTTCCCCAGGACTTAGAGATGGTTCTGGGACTCCGTCAAGGCATAGCTTATCTGGGTCCTCTCCTGGAATGAAAGATATACCCAGAACACCATCAAGGGGGAGAAGTGAATGTGATTCTTCTCCAGAGCCAAAAGCTTTGCCTCAGACTCCTAGGCCAAGGAGTCGTTCTCCATCATCCCCAGAGCTCAACAATAAGTGTCTTACCCCCCAGAGAGAGAGAAGTGCATCAGAATCGTCAGTGGAACAGAAGACTGTGGCTAGGACTCCTCTTGGGCAGAGAAGTCGATCTGGATCTTCTCAAGAACTTGATGGGAAACCCAGTGCATCCCCTCAGGAGAGAAGTGAATCAGACTCTTCTCCAGATTCTAAAGCTAAGACACGAATGTCACTTAGACAGAGGAGCCGCTCTAGATCATCTCCAGAGGTTGACAGCAAATCCAGACCTCGGCGTAGTAGATCTGGTTCATCCCCTGAAGTTAAAGATAAGCCAAGAGCAT
This sequence comes from Pteropus medius, assembly GCF_902729225.1. NCBI lineage: Eukaryota > Metazoa > Chordata > Mammalia > Chiroptera > Pteropodidae > Pteropus > Pteropus medius. Next base: position 4,903,326 of record NW_024349798.1, on the reverse strand, counting down.
TACCCAGGGCACAGAGTGGTTCTGATTCTTCTCCTGAACCCAAGGCTCCTGCTCCTCGGGCTCTTCCTAGACGAAGCAGATCAGGTTCATCAAGCAAAGGCAGAGGCCCTTCTCCTGATGGAAGCAGTAGTTCTGAGTCTTCTCCAGAACACCCACCTAAATCCAGAATGGCTAGAAGAAGCTCTAGGTCATCACCAGAGCCCAAAACCAAGTCTCGTACTCCACCTCGCCGTCGCAGCTCTCGATCATCCCCTGAGTTGACTAGGAAGGCCAGACTTTCCCGTAGAAGCCGCTCTGCATCATCTTCACCAGAGACTCGCTCTAGAACTCCCCCAAGACGGCGAAGAAGTCCTTCAGTGTCTTCCCCAGAGCCAGCTGAAAAGTCAAGATCCTCACGTCGGCGACGTTCAGCTTCATCCCCACGCACTAAAACAACTTCAAGGAGAGGCCGTTCTCCTTCACCAAAGCCTCGTGGGCTCCAGAGGTCCCGTTCCCGCTCAAGGAGGGAGAAAACCAGAACAACTCGACGTCGAGATCGGTCTGGATCTTCTCAGTCAACCTCTCGGAGAAGACAGCGGAGCCGGTCCCGGTCTCGGGTTACTCGTAGACGAAGGGGAGGCTCTGGTTACCACTCAAGATCTCCTGCCAGGCAGGAGAGTTCCCGGACCTCCTCTCGACGTCGAAGAGGCCGCTCTCGGACACCCCCAACCAGTCGGAAGCGTTCCCGCTCACGCACATCACCAGCCCCATGGAAACGTTCCAGATCTCGGGCTTCTCCAGCCACTCACCGGCGGTCCAGGTCCAGAACACCCCTGGTCAGCCGACGCAGGTCCAGGTCTCGAACTTCACCAGTCAGTCGGAGACGATCAAGGTCCAGGACATCAGTGATTCGACGAAGATCTCGTTCAAGAGCTTCTCCAGTCAGTCGAAGGCGATCCAGGTCCAGAACACCACCAGTAACCCGCCGTCGTTCAAGGTCAAGAACACCAACTCGCCGCCGCTCCCGTTCTAGAACTCCACCAGTGACACGCAGAAGGTCCAGATCTAGGACTCCACCAGTTACAAGGAGGCGATCTCGAAGCAGAACCTCACCTATCACTCGCAGAAGATCAAGATCCAGAACATCCCCAGTCACCCGCAGGAGATCTCGGTCTCGTACATCTCCAGCAAATCGAAGGAGGTCTCGCTCTCGAACCTCGCCAGTGACACGCCGTCGATCTAGGTCCCGAACACCTCCGGCTATTAGGCGCCGCTCTAGATCTCGAACCCCACTGTTGCCACGCAAACGTTCTCGAAGTCGCTCACCACTTGCTATCCGCCGCCGGTCTAGATCTCGTACTCCACGAATGACTCGGGGCAAACGGTCCTTAACAAGATCTCCTCCAGCTATCCGTAGGCGTTCTGTATCTGGAAGTAGTTCTGATCGTTCACGTTCTGCTACTCCTCCAGCAACAAGGAATCATTCTGGTTCTCGGACACCTCCAGTGGCACTCAATAGCTCCAGAATGAGCTGCTTTAGTCGTCCTAGTATGTCACCAACTCCACTTGACCGCTGTAGATCACCTGGAATGCTTGAATCCCTTGGCAGCTCTAGAACACCCATGTCTGTTCTGCAGCAAGCTGGTGGCTCCATGATGGATGGTCCGGGTCCCCGAATTCCTGATCATCCTAGAACATCTGTACCAGAAAATCATGCTCAGTCTAGAATTGCACTTGCCCTGACAGCCATCAGTCTTGGCACTGCTCGGCCGCCTCCTTCCATGTCTGCTGCTGGCCTTGCTGCAAGAATGTCCCAAGTTCCAGCTCCAGTGCCTCTCATGAGTCTCAGAACAGCTCCAGCTGCCAGCCTTGCCAGCAGGATTCCTGCAGCCTCTGCAGCAGCCATGAACCTGGCTAGTGCCAGGACACCTGCCATACCAACAGCAGTGAATCTGGCTGACTCGAGAACACCAGCTGCAGCAGCAATGAACTTGGCCAGCCCCAGAACAGCAGTGGCACCTTCTGCCGTGAACCTTGCTGACCCTCGCACCCCTACAGCTCCAGCTGTGAACCTAACAGGAGCCAGAACCCCAGCGGCTTTGGCAGCTTTGAGTCTCTCAGGCTCTGGCACACCCCCAAACACTGCAAACTATCCCTCTAGCTCCAGAACACCCCAGGCTCCAGCCCCTGCAAACCTGGTGGGTCCTAGATCTGCACATGCCACAGCTCCTGTGAATATTGCCAGCTCAAGAACCCCTCCAGCCTTGGCTCCTGCCAGCCTCACCAGTGCTAGAATGGCTCCAGCTTTGTCTGGTGCAAACCTCACCAGCCCCAGGGTACCCCTCTCTGCCTATGAGCGCGTTAGTGGCAGAACTTCACCACCACTCCTTGACAGAGCTAGGTCCAGAACTCCACCAGGAGGCCCGGGCTCCAGAACCCCACCAGCTGCCCCAAGCCAGTCTAGAATGACCTCTGAGCGGGCTCCCTCTCCTGCCTCTAGAATGATCCAGGCTCCCTCACAGTCTGTCCTCCCTTCAGTTCAGGATCGGCCTAGGTCCCCTGTGCCGTCTGCTTTTTCTGACCAGTCCCGATCTTTGCTTGGCCAGACCACCCCTGTAGCAGGGTCTCAGTCCCTTTCCGGTGGGACATTGGCAAAGACTACATCTGCTGGTGACCACAACAGCATGTCCTCCGGCCCTGTCCCTGGGGTGCCCCACCCCGAGGGTGGGGAACCACCTGCCTCTACGGGGGCCCAGCAGCCTTCTGCATTGGCCACCTTGCAGTTGGCGAAGGAGCGGCGGAGTTCTTCCTCCTCCTCATCTTCTAGCTCCTCCTCTTCATCATCGTCATCATCATCGTCATCGTCGTCCTCCTCTGGCTCCAGTTCTAGTGACTCGGAGGGTTCTAGCCTTCCCATTCAACCTGAGGTAGCACTGAAGAGGTGAGGGGACCTGACTTACAGAACTTTTCCAGAGGGA
>NW_024349798.1:4899532-4900288 GCF_902729225.1 Pteropus medius | reverse complement strand
GACCATTAAGCTGGGGGTAGAAGAGAATGCTGGGGTGGGGGTGCTGTTGGCGGGGAGGATTGGGACAGAAAAGTCTCCAAAGGTTAATTCTCTAGAGGATAATGATAAGTTTTCCGTCTCTACAGAGGACAGAACTAGAGGAAATGGACTTAATTTTACAGCAGGAGGGATGGCAGTTAGACCTCAAGAGGAACTCCCTGGGCTGGAAGGATCTTCAGAGGTCATCCCATCCCTCTCCCTGCCTCCAGGCAGGACGGCCCCTCCCCCAGCCAGCCTGCACACACAGGGGCTTCCCCAAGCTGGCTCTCCAAGGAAGGAGACCACCCAGCTTCGCTTCCACACCTGAGCCCAGGGGCCGTATTCCTCCTTCAGGGATATTCTTGAGGTTTAACCTTGATCCCTTGTGCTAAGGGCCCCGCCTGTTGCTTGTGTTAGCAGAGGTTGGGTCAGCTCTGGCCATTACTCTCCAGAGAATGCGTTCACCGGCTCTTTGGGCTCAGCTGGGAGAGCTCCCAGGGCCTTTCTCAGGCACCCCTACCCCACTGCTCTTCCTCCAGGCCAAGGAAGGTAGGGTTGGGGCTGGGGCAGCTTGTCTCCTAGTGACACTCTACTCCTCCCACAGGGTCCCTAGCCCCGCCCCAGCCCCCAAAGAGGTTGTTCGAGAGGGCCGTCCTCAGGAGCCAACCCCAGCCAAGCGGAAGAGACGCTCTAGCAGCTCTAGTTCCAGCTCTTCCTCTTCCTCCTCCTCTTCCTCCT
>NW_024349798.1:4878645-4899485 GCF_902729225.1 Pteropus medius | reverse complement strand
TCCTCCTCCTCCTCTTCCACTTCTTCCTCCCCTTCCCCTGCTAAGCCTGACCCTCAGGCCTTGCCCAAACCTGCAAGCCCCAAGAAGCCACCCCCTGGTGAGCGGAGGTGAGTGCTGCCTTGCTTGAGATGGAAGGGGTGGGGTGTGACCCTGGGGTGTGAGATCCCTTGCTGGATGTCTCCCAAGGTCTGTGGTGTCTGGTCGTATGGGAGGACTCAGGCTCTTCTCTCCCTACCTACTCTGTTGGGCCCTGTTTTGATGAAAGGGCTGTACCATCCAAGTGGGTGCCCCAGCCAAAATTGGGGATTCCTAGGTTCCTTGCTCTTCCTGCCCCTGATGTGCAGCCTGGTCCCTGGTCCCGGAGAATCTAGCTTTTAAGCCTCCCCGTTGCTACTGCCAGGGCTCTGGTCTGGCCACCGTCATATTCTCCCGACTCTGTCCACAGCCTCTTCCCTGTCTCCCTGCCTCCACGCCATTCTCTTCCACACGTAGCCAGAGGGATCTTTCTAAAACGCACATCTGGTTACTTCCCTCCACTCCACAAATCCTTCCGGGACGCCCTGTGGCCTGCAGGATAAAGCCCCACCTCTGCGGGAATGGCGTGTGAGGCTCTCCACCAACTGGCCTTGCCTGCCCTGTGTTCTCCTCTCCTGCCCGCCCCCACACATGCCCTCTGCTCCAGCCACACTCAGCGCCTTGCAGTCTAAGGAGAACCCCATGCCTTTGGACATGCTGTTCCTTCTGCCTGGAATTCCCTTGTCCGCCTGGTGAACTCCTCGTTCTGCAAGACTCCGCTCAAACAGCACCTTCGAGAAGACTACCCTGCCCCTTCCCTGTGTCTCCCTTCCCTTGGTCCCAGACCCACCTACATCGGTCCCCTTGGGGCTGCTTCCCACACATGGGGCTGAGCAAGCCTCCCTTGGCCTTCATCACCAGACTGAGCCCCTCCAAGGGCAGGGACTGTCTCTATCTTTGTACCCCACTGCCCACCCCCATGCCCTGCCCACTGGGGCACTCGGATGGTGTGCGGGCGGATGGGTGAGTGAGCAGACAAAGGTGGGTCTGAGGCTGGCCCCGTGTGGTATGAGGTTTGGTGGTTGAGACCTGGGGTGGGTGGTCCTGAGTGCTGGCTGGTGGGTTTGGAAGAGTATGGCACTATGGGGACCTGCTCTGCTCCCCAGGTCCCGTAGCCCCCGGAAACCTATAGACTCCCTCCGGGACTCACGGTCCCTCAGCTATTCGCCTGCTGAGCGCCGCCGTCCCTCGCCCCAGCCCTCACCACGGGACCAGCAGAGGTAGGGCCATGGGTGTGTTTTTTGCCTCCTGCAAATAGCAAGCCAGGTCTGGCCATCAGCAACTTACGCAGTTTTGTGGTTCAAAGATGCCAGAGGTTGGAGGTGTGTGGTCTGACATCTGTCCTATGTTGCAGCAGCAGCAGTGAGCGGGGTTCCCGGAGAGGCCAGCGTGGAGATAGCCGTTCCCCGGGCCAGAAGCGCAGGAGGGATACACCTAGCCCCCGCTCCACACGGCACCGTTCCTCCAGGTGTGTTGTCATACTCCAAGACCTGGCTCCTTTCTGAGAGCTCTGGCTGGGACTCTGCATTGATGGCAGTATTTTCTGTTGCAGGTCTCCATGAATGTTTTTTGGGGACTCCCACCATACCCCAAGTTTTGGAGCCACAGGGAGTACCCCCTTCTCCCCAACAGCTGCAGGAGGGGTGCTTGTCCACCCCCCCCTTTGAACCCTGGCAGCATTTTGGGGGGAGGGCTCCCTACTTTCCTGCCTACTCCTTTTTTCTTTGTTCCTGTGAAATGTTAATCTCTGTGAGTTTTTCCTGGTTCACATGTTTTGGGGGGTTGGGGTGGGTGGGAATGAGAATGGGAGTTGCTGGAGGGGAGGATATAGTTCAGGACTCCCCAGTCTTGAGTCAGAAAGGGCACTTTCCCCCCTCTTAAGTTCCAGGGGGAATGGTTTGGGACTTGGGAAGTTGTGTGAGGTGTTCCTAGAAAAAAGGGGCAGGAGTTGAAATTAGTTGGCCCTTACTGCCCCCCAGTGTGACCCTCCCCTCCCAACCTTTCTTCACGTTTCTTAAAGGCATTTTGGTTTTTTAAAATCTGTACAGCAAGAGCAACTTTTTCTGTCAAATAAAAATGAGAAATGCAAGAATTGAGTCTCATTTCTATTATCTGTAGTTTATTAGGAGTGGAGAAGGGCAGGGAGAAGAGCTGCTCTTTACTGACTGCAGCCCCAGGTGTAGGTTCCTTATAGAACACGCCCCCGCCCAAGAGCCAACACCCTGGCTCTGGCTTACACTTTTGTTCCCCTCCTCTGAGCAGGCAGGACAACAGGCACCTGATCCGGAGCCAGTGTGTATTGGGGGTAGGGGGCACTGTGAACACAGCAGGCTGAACAGAAAGGGTAACCTGGGGCTGGGGCTGTAGCTTCCTCAGTCCTCTGCCCATGGCCTTTGAGGGGCAGGCTGGGATGGGGGTGTACTGCTGGGCCCCCTGGCAAGCACGAGGCTGAGGAGCCTTGCAGGGAGTGGGCCCCATCCTGGTGAGCGTGATGCCTGGAATCAGGAGAGGGTGTACAGAAAGAGGCAGCAACCAGGCAGACACCCAAATTTTTTATTGGCAGGAATGGGGCACTGGAGGGTGGGCCCTAGGCCCTCTCACTGCACGGCTTGTTCGTTGGCGCTGCTTCCTGAGTCCTGTGGCTTCATCACGTCAGGCAGCTCTGGTGGGCTGGAAAAGGGCTCGATGCGCAGGGCCTCAAATGCATCATCTAGAGAGGAGAATAGAAAGAACTAGAAGGGGACTGCCACCTCTAGCTTCTGAGGACCTCTAGGCAAACACCTACCCAGGCAAAGTGAGTCTTCTCCATAGCCATGACCTCCCTAACCTCCAACTGCCTGGGATCAGTGGCTCTACTGGAATGTCTCCCACCTCTACAGGGCAAACCTGACCCTGCCTGGCCATCCTTTTCCTCACCCTCGGGACCCATCTTGTTCCCTTCACATCCCCTCTCTACCAAGCAGTGATTTTTTAAAAAACAAAAGATTCTCTTTCATCTCTGCTTAAAACCTTCCAATATATTCTGAATAAAATATTAAATCCTTGCCATTATGTTCTCACATCTCCTGCCACAAGGCCTTTACATTTTGGTCCTCAGCCTGCTATGCAGTGACAGGGTTCAACTCACCACCTTAGAGAAACCTTTCCCAGCCACCGCATATAAGCAAGCATTCAGCATCCCAAAGCCCTGGTCGTTGCCTTGGGAGCACTTAACCACTAGCTGAAAGGACCCTGTTTCTTTTTACCAGCTGCTTTCCCCGCTAAAACATTGGCTCCAAAAAGGCCTTCACTGTTCCTGCTGTCACCTCAGCACAAGTTAATCAGCCACACTTTTCTCCTGTGCTTTCCTTCTGGGAGACTGTTCCCTCCACCTGGCTCAGGGTTCTCAATTGATTAGGCAGCCCAGGGAAAGTAAGCCATGTCTGGCAACAGTTTGGGCTGTCATAACTTTGGGTGGAAGGCTGCAAATACTATCTAATGGGGGTATATGGCCACCTCTGGTAGTGGACAGGTATGCCGCTAAGCATCCTGCAATGCACAAAACAACTCACACAGAATGCTCCAGCCCCAAATATCAATAGAACTGAAGTTTAGACATCTGACTAGCTTAATTTATTAATCTTTCAAGCCACAAATCCACAGTGACAAAAATTATCTCCATCTTTCCCACTCTTGAAATAGTCTGGATGATGACATTTAACATGTGAACACTGTCATCTCCCTAACTGAAATCAGTTTGGGGTGTCTTTTCCTTCTACAAGCTGCACAAGGAAACAACTACCCACCCAGAAGTGCATTTTCACCCGTGGGAGAAGCCAAGAGTAGCCAGTCCATAGTGCACACTGTGGCCCCTACCATCTATCTGTAAAACAGGTCTATCAACATCTTCCAAGAGGTGCTGCAAGCCTACAGGGTGCCTTTGTTCAAATGAGAAAGGGGCACATCCTCTAGGAGAATGCTGCCGAGCCCTGGCTTAGGAAGCAAAATAAGAGATGAGCTTTTAGCCCTCACCTGTGCCCTTCAGAAGGGCATGCCTGTACAGGGTCTGACTTGTACAAAGTCCGCACCAGCTCTACACTTGCCTCAACGTCACTATGAAGGTCAGTGGGAACCCACATAAAGGCCCCCAAGGTTTCCGTTTGCTGAGCACTCTTAAGGCTGGGGGCTGGGTGTGTAGGGGCTTAAGCTGCCTGGCTGTGAGGCTGGCCCTAGTATCACATCCCTTTATGGAGATGGGAACTCCAGGCCAGGAGGGACAGGTTGTGAAGTAGCTGCCTGAGAACACAGCTGCTGAGGTTTAGCAGTTATCCTTATCAAACTGATAAGTGTGGCTAAAGTACACTCCCTCATTAGTCTTTGCTATGTTTTCTTCTAGAAAGCCAAAAAACAATTCCTTGTAGCTTCATTCAAGTTTACGCAGCCATCCACAAGGCCCCTAGGTCCACAGCTGTGAAAATATTTTAAGACCCCTGGTTAAATTTCCCAAGACAAAGAATAAAATTTAAATCTCGTTTTCCTGGGAGAAGATGGGGGTATACTGGAGGGAGGTACACCACCCCAACCACTAGGTTTCTAAACTCTGGGCAGGGTGGTGCTGGTGCATAGTTGACGAGTACAGGCTCTGGGGCAGGCAGGAGGACCTGGATCTGAATCCTAGATCTGGCAGTCCTAGAAAGTGACCTACTTCCCAGGTGCAGTTTGCTCAGCCCTAAAATGAACATCATACAAGTCTGGCCTGTACAGAGGTACTGGGGAATTAAGTGATACACTGCAAATACAGTGCCTGGCAGTGTCTGGCTCAGGAAAAGTCTTAACAGCCTGCATCTGAACCATGGCTCCCCACATAACTACTGGCAAGCCTCAAGTGTCCAAGTCTCCAAAATAGGAATGGCAGAGCTTAACTCCCAGGGCTATCAAGAGGATCAGATGGTATATCCAAAATAAAATGCAGAGCACAGGAACAGGTACTCAATAAGGCCTCTATGAGGTCCAAGATGGTGGCAGTAAAGGTGGAAGCTGAACTCCCATGAGCAAACTCAAATATACACATGTAGAGAGCAATTACTCCTGTGAGACAAATGAGGGCTGAATGAACAGCTAAATAAGGGAAAGAGACCAAATAGAGAAAGCTGAGAAGCAGTGCTGGGAAGCCACAGTAGCCTTCTGAGAGCTGTGGGAACTCTTCTCAGAAGAGCCAGTGAGCACCATTATTTACATTTCCTATACTTGACAGAGTAGGGAGCTCTTCACAGATGCTTTGGCCTACCTGCGGGATCACCACTGGGTGTTCTTGGCTACCCAGCCTTTTGCCTCCCAACAAAGAACAAGCAGGAACAGGGCATCACCACAAACAGCTGGCCTCCCTGCCAGGAGCCACTCCAGCCCCCACTGGGCAGCACCCCAGGTGAAAGCCTACACATATATCACTTCTGCACTAGACCACTTTCTGTACAACGAACAAAAGAGAGACTCTATAGAGAATGGTGGGGAGCCACTGGAGCTCTCCAGAGATTTGGGAATTCTACAAGGTTGGAGGCACCACAGTTGTTTCCCTGCAGTTGTTTACGTCACCCTCCACACCTCCACAGGGTGGGCAAGGTGCTCTGGCCCACCTGCAAGGTCCCTGCAGTGTGTTCCTAGACACCACCTGAGCCCATTTCAACCCTGAACAAAAGGAGCAAGCAGGATCAACAGGGCATCACTATACGCACTTTCCCACCAAAAACCACTCTGGCTCAGTGAGCCAGTGCCCCAGGTGCCTCCTGCCAACCTGCCAAAACCACGCAGCACACACAGCCTACTTAAGGCCACTTTTACAAGACGGGGATAGACAGCTATTTTATCTTATTCATGTAAACAAACATGGAATGTCAAACAAAATAAAAGGCTGAAAAATATCTCTTAAATGAATGAAAAAACAAACAAACCCTAAGGAAATGGAGACAAGTAATTTGCCAGATAAAGAATTCAAATAGAGTCATAAGGATGCACCCCAAACTTGAGAGTGGAATAGAGGAACTCAGAACTTCAACAAAGAGTTATAAGATATAATTAAAAAAAAAAATGTAGACTTGAAGAATATAATTACTGAAGCTAATACAGAAAAATAGATTAGCAACCTATAATACAAACTAGAAGTAATCAACCAATCAAAACAGCAAAAAGAATTTAAAAAACAAGGATGGTTTAAGGGACCTCTGGGATAACATCAAGTGCTCAAACATTCAAATTATATGGATCCCAGAAGGAGAAGAAAGAGAAAGGAACTGGCTGAAAACTTTCCTAACCTGGGAAAGGAAACACATCCTGGTCCAGGAAAAAAACAGTTCCAAACAAGAGTTCCAAAAAGACCCAAACCAAGACCTATTGTAATTAAAATGGCAAAAATTAAAGAGACAATCTTGAAGGAAGCAAGAGGAAAACAATGAATTACATACACCCCATTAGGCTATCAGCTGATTTCTCAGCGGCAACTTTACAGGACATCTTTAAAATGCTGAAAAAAGGAAGCTACAATCTAAAATAATTTGCCCAGCAGGGTTATTCAGAATTGAAGTAGAAATAGAGTTTCCTAAACAAGCAAAAACTAAAGGAGTTCATCACCATTATATCAGCTTTACAAGAAACATTAAAGGGTCTTCTTTAAGCAGAAAAGGAAAGTCCATAACCAGAAATAAGAAAATATGAAGGAAAAAATATCTCACAGGTAAGCTAGATGTTAATTAATGCAGCAAAACACATATCAAAAGCTACTACGAAAGTTAAAAAAAGGTATCAAACAACTCAAACTACAATAAGTAGAGGATGTACAACACAAAAATATGTAAACCATGACATCAATAACATAAAGCGTGGAGAAATAAAAATATAGTCCTTACAGAATACATTTGAACTTAAAGACCTTAAAATAGACTGCTGTGATATACATATACCTCATGGTAACCGGAAACCAAAAACCTACAAAAAATACACAAAAGAACAAAGAGTAAGGAACCCAAAGAAAACGCTAAAGAAAAACAGCAAACTACAAGGGAAGAGTTCCAGAGAAGAACAGAACAGACAACTATAAAAACAACCAAAAAACAACAAAATGGCAATAAGTACATACTTATCAATTACTTTAAATGGAAATGGAGTAAATGCTCCCATAAAAGTAGGGTGGCTAAATGCATTAAAAACACATGACCCATCTATATGTGCTTACAAGACTCCAAATTGAAAAACACATACAGCCTGAAAGTGAAGGAATAGAAAAAGGTACTCCACACATATAGAAATGAAAAGAAAGCTGGGTAGCAACACCCATATCGGACAAAAAGACTTTTAAAAAAATGTAAAAAAAAAAAAAAAGACAAAGGAGGACATTACATAATTATAATGGGGTCAATCCAAGAAGAGGATATAACAATCATAAATATCTATGCACCCAAAATAGTAGCACCTGAACATATAAAGCAATTTATTAATGGACATAAAGAAAAAACTCCATAATAATAAAATAATAGTACAGGATTTTAATACTCTACTCACATCAATAAATAGATCATCTAGACAGAAAACTAATAAGGAAACAATTGCCTTATATGTCACATTAGACCAGATCAACTTAATAGATATTATTAGAGCATTTCACCCAAAACTGCAGAACACACATTTTTCCCATAGTGCACATGCAACATTCTCCAGGACAGATGATATATTAGGCCGCAAAGCAAGCCTCAATAAATTTAAGAAGACTGAAATCATATCAAGCATCTTTTTCAACCAAAATGGCATGAAACTAGAATCAACTATAGGAAGAAAACTGGAAAAAACATAAATATGTGGAGGCTAAAGAACAGGCTACTAAACAGAAGTATTAAAGAAGAAATTAAACAAAAAAAATCAAAAACTTTTGAAACAAATGATAATGAAAACACAACTTCTCAAAATACTTAGCATGCAGCAAAAGCAGTTCTAAGAGAAAAATTCACAGCAATATAGGCCTACCTAAAAAAACAAGAAGATTCCCAAATAAACAATATAATTCTAAACATAAAGGAACAACAAAACCCAAAGTAAACAGAAGGAAATGATTAAGATCAGAGCAGAAATAAACCAAATAGAAATTTAAAAAACAATACAAAAGATAAATACAACTAAGAGCTGGTTCTTTGAAAAGATAAACCAAATTTACAAACCTTTAGCCAAACTCATCAAGGAAAAAAGAGAGGACCCAAATAAATAAAATCATAAATGAAATAGAACGTACAACCAACACCACAGAAATACAAAGAATCATTAAAGAATACTGCAAACAATTATATGCCAACAAACTCAACAATTTAGAAGACATGGATACATTTCTAGAAGTATATACCCTTCTAAGACTGAACCAGAAAGAAACACAAATCTAAACAGACTAATTTCTAGCAATGAAATTGAAGCAATAACCAAAAAACTCCCAACAAATTAAAGTCCAAGACCAGATGGCCTCACAGGTGAATTCTACCAAAGATTCAAATAATAATAAATACCTATCCTTCTTAAACTATTTCAAAAAACTGAAAGGAAAGAATGCTTCTAAACTCATTCTACGAAGCCAGCATTACCCTGATTCCAAACCAGAGACATCACAAAAAAAGAAAATTACATGCCAATATCCTTGATGAACATAGATGTAAAAATGCTCAACAACATATTAGCAAACCAGATTCAACAATACATGAAAGGATTATACAACATGACCAAGTAGGATTCATACCATGGATGCAAGGATGGTTCCACATCTGTAAACCAATCAACCTATACATCACATTAGCAAAATAAAGCATAAAAACCATATCATCTCAATAGATGCACAAAAAGCATTTTGAAAGAATTCAACACCTTTTTATAACAAAAACTGTCAACAAAGTGGGTAAAGAAAAAACATCTCAACATAATAAAGGCTATATATGACAAACCCACAGCTAATAACACAATCAATGGTGAAAGCTTGTCAAAAATAAAGTAAATGGAGCCACTGTAAGAAGGAGCCAAAGCTGCCATGCCAGGGGAGCTGCCTTTCATGTCTTAAACTTCAAATCTTTGGAATGTTAAGGCAAAATAACCTTTGGAATGGACCCAAAGCAACATTGTACCCCAAAGAACTGTTTGAAAAGATAACAAGAAAGCACTTATTATGACTACTGGACTGAAAATTAAAAACATTGTTTAGAATTAACATCAGTATGTTACCTGCACCAACAGAAATACCTCCTATTGATATAATCGTTCTCCTGTTTCTTATAAATACCCATTGCCTTTGTCTCCTAATCAGAACATTATTTGAGCTTCTGCACGAATCAAAGCTTCCCAAATAGCTTTTTTTTTCATCTCAAATAAATGCTTCTTGTCTCTTACTTTGAAAGGCCTTCCTTTTTATTTTCAAGTTAAGAAGCTGAAAGCTTCTATGGCCATGCCACCCTGAACGTGCCCGATCTCATCTGATCTTGGAAGTTAAGCAGGGTCGGGCCTGGTTAGTACTTGGATGGGAGAATACCAGGTGCTGTAGGCAATTAAAAAAAAAAAGGCTGAAAGCTTTTCCTCTAAGATCAGGAACAAAACAAACAAGAATGCCGCCTATCACCACTTCTATTCAACCTACTGAAAGGTCTTGCCACAGCAATCACACAAGAAAAATAAAAGGCATCCAAACTGGAAAGGAACAAGTAAAACTCTCATTATCTGCAAATGATCTGATACTATATGAAGAAAACCCTGAGGACTTCACCAAAAAATTTAGTATAGTCACAGAATACAGAATCAATATAAAAAAATCTGTTGAATTTCTATATACCAATAACTAACGATCAGAAGAAATTAAGAAAACAATCCCATTTACTTCAAAAATGTAAATACTCAGGAATACATTTAGCCAAAGAGGTGAAAGATCTGTACTTTGAGAACCAGAAGACATTGAAGAAATGGAAGATACAAATAACTAAGTGGAGTAAGTCAGAGAAAAAACAAATACCAAGATTTCACTCATCCATGAACGCTTTAAATAAAAACAAAACAAAAAAAAATGAATAAACAAAACAGAAACAACAACAGATCTAGAGAACAAGCTGATATTTGCCAGAGAGGAGAATGGGGGTATGGGAATAAAAGGAAAAGTCCTCTGTAAAGGTAACTTGGTATCATGACTAGGGATCTCTGAATCCTTCATGAACTAGGCTTCCATTTCTTCAAGCATCTTGTTTGCTTCTCTTTTTTTGTTTGTGAGGGAAATAAATACATTGTCACAAGATATTGCCTGATGTTTGTATACTGGGAAGACACTGTCCTAGAGACTTGGAAAAACTGCAGGATCCCTGACAATCTCTTTCTTTGGCTGTTTCCACCCTGCCTGGCTGCCCTTCTCACCTGCTCGGAAGGCCAGCCCCACAGTGGCTGGGGCCTGCGGTCGCGCTGTCTGACTGGTGAATCCACACTCACCCAGTGTCTTGCCATCATCCAGAAGCTGGTCATCCTGAAGAAAGAGGCAAGCAAGGTCTCAGGAGAAGCCCCAGGAGGATCAAGCCCTAAAGACTTCTTTGGTCAGCAACTACACTGGAAGTCAGAAGGGGTAAGAGAGACAGCCCAAAGTAGGGCCCAGGACCACCCCAGAGTTTATCAAACACAGTTTCCAGGGCTACACTCAAGATTTTCCAAATCAGAACTTCCCAGGGTAGGGCTCTGGAATCTGCTCCCCACCCCATCCCCACCCCCACCCCCAGCCTGAACTGCAAGTGAAGAGCCAGTGACCCAACCTGGCCACAGGCAGACCTGGTTTGAATCCTAGCTTTGCCCCTTGGACAGTTATCTTTTTGATGTGAAATTTCCTTAACTGTAAAATGAGAATTATTGGAATTCCCAACTCACAGGGTAGCTGGGTTGTTTCAGTGAGTGAAGGAATAGCACAGCCAGTGGGAAGGGTCCTTATCAGGGAAGCCCCAGTATGTATCAGGAAGAAAAGGCCTTTAGAGACCAAGGGAGAGTGAAAGATCAGTTTTCTAGTTTCCAGCCAAAAATTAAATCAATGCACTTAGGTGAGAGACCTCCCACTGCCAGAAACTTCAATCAAGGGTTGACACACCGGATTCCCCAGAGAAAACCCAAACTCCCAAGCTATCCTTGATGGGTAACTACAGCCAGTTCCGAAGCAGTGAACAGGGAGGCAGGCTTTTAGAGCATCGGCAAGTTGGGGACTTATAGTTGTTAGGTGAAGAACTGGCAAAAACTGACTCATCCTGACACTCTCCCTTTCTTTGCATCAAAGAGTGTCGGGGTTGGGGGGGCGGTGCAGTGTGATTCTGATGGGCCTACAGAAGATTACGGGCACCGGGATCAAATCTTGGCTGTTAAGTGGCCACCTCGCGAACCTCAGTTTCCTTAACTACACAGCAACGATGTCAAGAGCCAGCACGTTGCCAGGGGGCCGTTGTAGGGATCAGATGCGACGCTGGCCCTCTGCACTCAGCACAGGGCCTGGAGGGCGATTTTAATGCCATCCTTAGTCGATACCTCCCGTGTAGCGAGCGCTATCGGCGCTTCATCTTCCCGAGTCCCAACAACGGCTCCACGAGGGGAATTCGACCCGCGGCGGCCGCCACTGTTTACATCAACGACGCGATCGCTGTGAGCCCACGGCCAGGCTTAGGTTCTGGGCAGCGCCCGCCCCCAGCCCCAGCCCGGGCCCTTGCCCGGCCCCCGCCCGCCTGAAACCGGCGGGGCCGCACCTTGTACAGCCGCTGCTCGTCAGGAGGCCGCTTAAGAATGCCCTCGACGATACGCTTCAGCTCAAACACGGTACTCGACTCCTTGGCGTCCGTGAAAATGGTGGTCTTGTGGCGTCGGATCATAAGGAACACGTCCTAGGGGTGGCGGGCCGGCGTGAGCGCGGAGCCCAGTCCCCCCCGCGCGGCCCGACGCCCCCGCCGCCCCCGGCCCCGGACCAGCGCCCCTCCCCCCGCACCCGCTCACCATCTCAGCAGCTGCCTCTACCACTCGACGCGCCGGCGCGACCGCGCTCCGCCCCGTTCCCGGCGGACCGCGCGCTGCCCCCCAGCGTGCCCTGCGCCTGGCGGCCACGCCCCAGTGGCCTCCATTTTAAACGATCCGCAAGCGAGTCGCTCACTCCCAAGGTCCGGCCGCCATCTTGGCGCCGTGGCGCGGGGCAGCTCGGATTGGCATGGTGGGAGTCGGGGGGCAGGGCGGAGCTGGGGGTGGGGGGAACGCGGAGGTGGTGCGCTAGCTTGGAAGTGGCAAAGGTGAGGTGCTCGCGAGCGAGACGCGGGCGTAAACCCAGCCTCCTTTTCGGAATATCGGGGACTACCTTCATCAGCGTAGGGTACCTCTACATCTCAGGGAGGGTAAATGAATGATGTGCATCTTGGTCATCGGAGAGGCAAGACGTTCGCATCTCAGTGAGACCTGGGCTGCCATATTGAGAGGTCTGACTCATGATTCTGAGGCTTCCTGGCGGCCATTTTGAGGAGTGTAAGGAGTGTGCAGCCTTGGGTATAAGGATTGTTTCTAGTTCAGAGAGGCTTTATGGTCTGTAGGGAACTTTTGTTGGTGTTAGGGAGTGGACCAGGCGAACTTCCTGGGAAGACGCATTTGGCATGGCCGAAGTTGACGCTCTCCTACCAAGGAGGAGGAAAGAGAAACCCCCTGGTCCCAGGGGCCTTGGGCACCTGCCCACCTCCCAGCCTTGTTCTGCTTAGGCTCTGGAAAGGCTTGTAGACTTGATTTCCTTGTTTAGCCACCTTTCTACAGTCTAGGCCTTCCACTTTGGATGTTGGTCACTGTCCTGTGTCACCCCAAATTGTAGTTACGCTAGTGCGAGGGATGGAGGCTTTTCTCTCACTTAACCACTCCTTGGGAGAGGAAGAGCCTCAGCTGGCTGTTGCTGATGTTTGTCAGGGGAGGCATGCTGTGGCACCCAGCAAGAGCTGAGCCAGTGGATAGCCCTGGACATCAAACAGCTTTGCAGTTGTGGGGCTGCAGTTTGAGAATTCTTGAAGGTGAGCGAAATCTGAAGATGCTGCTGCGTTTGTAACGGGGGCAGGTGTCCTTGCCTCTCTCAGGACAGAAATCAAGAGAGTGGGCGAAACAATTTTGCAGAGAAAAAGATTTATTAAAGCAAGAGCTTGATGCACCAAGGGAGTGCACTCTGAAAGAGAATGGATGTGGCTCCCCAAAGTTTATAGGTACAGCGGTTTTATAGGCTCTTGTGATTGGGGGGCCATCTCTTTCTCTTTTCTTCCTCTACAGAGTATGTTGAGGCGGGTCCTGCCAGTGTATCTACATGCTACTTCATGTGTGGCATGTCTCATTAGCATCTTAAATCTCCACCTAGGGGAGTATTTTACTATGATAATGAGACAAGTTAATTATAGGACAGCCCTTTTTAATGTGCATGTGTAACTTTAGAAACTTTTCTTGGGCCCACTTATCTCTCGCGTGATTATGGTTCTGTCCACTCATTGTTTCTTATTGGCCAGGGAATGTGGCTCACGGTGGTTTTCCCCAGCTGCAGATTCCAGCTACATGACTACCTTTCATGACCACCGACCACATCTTGGCCCTGAATCAAGCTGGTGGCTAACCACACAGGCTTTGGGCTCTGACCAGCTGGTATTCAAGTCCTTGCTCCAGTGCTGCTTGTGCAGCTTTGGGCAGTTAATCTCACCGAGGCCCAGTTTCCTCTTCCAGATGAAAGAATAACCGTTTCTAAAGTTTATGAGTCTCTTCAAGAGTTAGTGCTCAATAAATATTTCATAAACTTCAACCGTAGTTATTTTTGACCTCTACTCTCTGGTTCCTCAGGAGCCCTCTGAAGTCCCTTCCCCTCCTGTGACTCTTCCCTCCCTGCACCTCAAGGCAGCCCTGGCTCCCTGCTGGCAGGCCAGCTCCTGGCTGACCTCCACCTGGGCTCCATCCCCTGAGTCAGGAGGCAGTGGACACATAATTGGTGGGGTAAGTCCTCGGCTTAAGGTTTCCTTATGAATCTCAGTATCTTTGTGTACAGGGAGTTGGAAGCTTTAGATACTCTGCTGCTGAGGAGGGAGAGGGAAGGGAGAGTGGGGTGTGGACAGTGAAGGCCAAGGAGGTTGAAGTTTCTTGTTCCTTCAGCAGTTCTAGAAACTGAGCTCTGTCTACAGGGATGGGTGATCCTTGGCCTAGAAATGAGAAGATGGCAGGTCCCAGGTATATGAAGGTGGGCAGGGAGCTGTAAAGGGTCTAGGCTGGTCTCCAGACACAGGTGTGTGGGGGAGTCCTGGGCCTGGAGGTTCTGGCCAAGACTAGGGTACAGCCCCAGACTTACTCCAGGAATGATGGGGTAACAGGAAGGCAGAAACTCCAGCCAGGCCTGCCCAAGGGCTCCTTGCGCCTCTTGGGCAGAGGTTATGATGCCAGGTGGCCCTTATTCCTGAGCCTGGTGGAGGCCACCCCACGCCCAGGTACCTCCATTGCACTGGGTAAAATCTAGATTTATTTCCTCTTGCTGTGTGACCAATGACTACAAACAGCAACTTAAAACAAGACAAATTTATTAAGTCACAGTTTTGGGGGCTGAAAGTCTGGGTGGACTCAGCTGGGTTGACCTGATGGGCTCTCATCTGGATGCTAGGGGGAAAGTTTGTTTCCATGCTCTGTCGGGTGTTGGCCAGATTCAGTTTCTTGCGATTGTACCACTGAGGTTTCCCTCTTCCTAAAGTCAGCCAAGGCTGCCCTCAGCTCCTGGAGGCTGCTTGCAGTTCCTTGCCACGTGACACACCCTCTCCCTACCATCTTCAAAGCTAGTGATGGGAGAACTAAATCCCTCCACACTTTGAATCTTGGCACTAAATCCCTCCACACTTTGAACCTCCCTGGGTTCCTCCAGAAAAAAAAGGGGCACACAGGCCAGGCTGGGCACTAGCTTACTTGCCTATCTCTGAGTATTCAGCCCCAGCCCTGGCTGGAGCTGTAGAGGATAAATGAACAGGAAGGGGAAAGTAGGGGTTTGAGACCCTGACTCGTGGGAGGCTCCTGGAGGGGGACTGGCAGCTCTGGTTTGGTGAGCCCCAAGGAGGAGGAGGCAGGGGATGGATAGATGGATGGAAAGATGGCCCCTTAGCTTTATCAGGCCTCTGAATCTCAAGTCAGAAGTGGCAGGGTTGAGGGAATGTGCAGGTCCCAAGATGTACCAGGTAGCATCTGATTCCAGGTCAGTGAGTGTCACCACATCAAAGGCTGAGGCAAGCCTGAATCCAGGGGCTGTAAATGGCCACATTGGTATAGACACCTGGACGGTTGGGCAGGGCACAACCTTTGCCCCAGCTCACCACGCCTGCCAAGACCCAGCGCCCAGACTTCAAGCAGGTCAGGGGTCCCCCCGAGTCACCCTGTAGGAGAAAGGCAACCTTAGATCCTGGCCCTCTGGAGACTATGGCAGTCCTAGGGTTCCAGTCCCTTAGGTGGTACATCTGGGTTGGGGGCCAGGACACTGAACCTGGAAGGGGTACCTCTTGGGTCCTGGGTTCAAGGGAGGTAGGGTGCTGGACACGGGAGTGTGGACTCCAGAGGTTCCAGGCAGCTTCACGCACCTGGCAGGCATCCTTGTGGCCCTGGACGTAGCCAGCACACAGATTCCCTGGGAGCACTATGTGCTGAGCAAGGGGCACGTTGGTGCCCACGTGATAGAGGCGGTCACAGGTGTGCGAATCCAACAATGGCACCCTTACTCCCTGCAGAGGTCGCCACTCCGGGAGTGGCACTAGGAGAAGAAGGGGGATTTATGAAAGATGAGAGAGGGTCTGGGTAACCAGGGGTGGGTGGGAGGAGTCGCACCTGAGAATCTGACCTGAAGGACTGGGAAGAGGTTTGAGTGACTAAAGGGTCCCAGGGTGAGGCAATGGGGGGTGGGATTCCCCAGCAGGGAGTTAAAGGGGGAACTCCTGGTTCTCCCCCAGTGCCGCTGTGCCCTACCTCTCCTCACCTCCTGGGTGGAGGCTACCCCAGCCAGTGACCCAGCACAGAGTACCCGGTGGCAGGTGGGCCCTGGGCTCTGGCAGGCAGACGGGCTGGACTCGGGAGCTTAGGGGCACGGGTCGGTGCAGCTGCAGCAGCGCCAGGTCGCCGCGGGCCCTGTCTTCGGAGTAGTCCGGGGACAGCAGCATCCTCCGCACGGGCTCCAAGAGAGCGCGGGGCGAGGCAGGACCCAGGTGCAGCGCCCCGAGGCGCACGCGGTACTCAGAAAGCAGCGCCTGCCTGTGTGACAACAGTGGGGCTACTTACAGCAGCCCCTCCACCAACCCTAGTAGTGCCCTAGTTCCCGAAGCCTCCCCGCGCCGTCTCAGCGCCTCTGCCAGGTTGTTTCTCGCTTTCCCTGGGCCTTGTTCCCCCCACACCCGCGTATTACCCTTGCTCGCGCCCATCGCCCGCCCGCTGACCTCGGGAAGCAGTGCGCTGCTGTCAGCACCCACTGGGGGGCGATGAGCGAGCCGCCGCACACGTGCGCCCCGCGGTGCTGGATGCTCGCCTGCCACGGCCACTCTCCGGCCCGGGCGTCCTGGCCCCCCACAATCCGACTGAACACACGAGGCTGCCCGCAGGCTGCGAGAGGACAAGGGGGACGGAAAGGGTGGGCAGAGTACTGAGGGCCTGAGAGGCGAGTGGAGGCTGGGAGACAAAGGACCAAGGAGACAACCCCAGGGAGGGGTTGGCTCCCAGGGTGGAGTGGGGACCCTAAGGCTTCCTGACCTGCAGACTCCAGCGTCTTAGCAGCTCCTGGAGGAGGAAGCAGGGAAAAGATTGGTTATGGATTTGGTGTCAGGTAAGGGAGTGAGGGGAAGGGAGGTCAGAGATTAGAAGGAGGGTGGAACATTTATGGCACAGACCTGGTGCCAGGATTTTGTGCAGTCTGTTACCTGATTTAACCCTCCCCAGAGCACTGTGAGGTGGGGACTTATACCCATTATGCAAATGAGCACATTGGGGTTTGGAGAACCCAAGGTTAGTGACAGAAAACTTGAATCACTGAAGCCAAGATTAGGATGCCCTGGAGTGCTCTAGGGGAACCAGGCCAGAAGGGGGTGAGATGGGACATCTACTAGCCAAGGTCCCTGTAGTCAGCACTCATAGCCCGCCCCCTCCTCTCCTCCACTCACCCAGTACCAGTAGGAGCAGGACCCGGAGACAGGAAGACTCCTTCATTCTGTCTTCAGGACTGGCTCAGGGGTTGGACTCTGGTGAGAGCCTGCAGAGAGAGGGCAAGGTCCTAGCCCAGAGCACTAGGCACCCGCAGAGGCCCTTCTGTCTTCACTCAGACCCTAGTTGATCCCAGACCTATCATGGCCCAGGTTCTATCTGCTTCCCTCTGCCCAGACCCCAAGGACCACCCCTGCCCCCCCATCCCCCTGAGAGATTTGGGCACCCCAGACCTCCAGGAGAGCCTTGGAACCTGGCCCCTTCCCCATCCTCTATTGCCTGACAGCTACCCCCACCTGCCCTGGAAGCCCCTGGTCCCTGCTGTCACCTTCACGGCCTGGTACCCTCCTTACTGACTGGGCTGGGGGAGGATGTGGGGGCTTAAAGGGCCAGGAGGGGTAGGGGCCTGGCGAGGGGATAATTAAGGAGGCCAGGGCGGGGCTTCAGCTTCACCTGTCCTGCCTCAAACAAAGATGCTTTGAGCAGTGCTTTCGAGGTGGCAGGAAAAGGATACTTGCATTTCTTAAAAGCCTGGTTTGGGCCAAGGTGCTGAGAACTGGGGCCAAGAGCCTGGGCCCAACTCAGCTAGGGTGGTGGGGTGGGGGGAGGGGGCCTGCGGTCAGGCCAGGAAGCTCCAGAGGATCCTTGGCAGCTCACCTCCAAACCTGACCCTGGCTCCTGGCTTCTTGCAGTCGCTGGGGCATCTGAGCACTATTGTTCCGTGCAGAAATTCCGGCTTGGCTGGCCCCACATGGAACCCAGACCTCAGGCCTGGGCCAAGTGTTCTCTGGACGGGAGCCTTTGTGAGCTGCATGACCCCAGCAGTCCTGTCACCTCACCGAACATCAGTTTTCTCATTGTAACAGGAGGAAGGGAAGTTCCAGCCTTACGGGGCTGCCTGAGGTTATGAAGCCCAAGTGCAGTGCCCCTACACACCTGCACTGCTGTCAGGGGTGGCTGTAGGGGCAAGGCAGAAGCCAGGAGGGCACCCCCTTCTGACAACTCCCCCACCTGCCTCCCCACAGTGGGGAGCTGTGAGCCAGGAAACAGAAGGGAGGAATCTACAGCAACCAGAGCTCCTCGTGCATCTTGAGCTCACAGCACTTTGGGATCTTGTAAAATTTCAGATCTGCCTGAACAAGTGCTCTTGAATCTGCCCAGCTGGCCTATTTCCTTGGCCATGCTGAGTTTGGGTTCTGGGAGCCCAATGAGGGGCCAGACACACTTAATGCCATCTTCTACCACTAAGCTACAGTATGGTGCTGCAGCAGCTCCCTAGGTGCTGACATTCTCACGGGGGCCTGCTCCAGCTTGGAGCACCCATGCCCTCAGGACACCCTCAACCCATGGGAGTCAGGAGAGAAGTGCCCACACTGAGCATCCTTGTCTTGCAGAGGCCCGATGCAGGGCTGCGTTCCCCATGATTTTTCAGAGGGCCCCCATGGGACTGCACCTCACTCAGTTGCCCACAACAGTAACCTCCTCATTCAGGCAAATGTCATCAGGTTCTTCCTTCCCTGCCTCAGTTTCCCTCCTCACCAGGGCTTCTTGGTATCACCTCCCAAATAAAATACACCCCTGTCCTGGTCTCAGGTTGGCCTTTGGGAGAGCAGAGTAAGACCAAGAGCCCCTGACATCTGTGTGATGGGGACACCAGCATGAGAAGTGGGGTGTTCAGGGGTTTTTCCTCCACTGTACCCCAGCCTTCCTGGTGCTACTAATGTCCTTTCATAAATTATCTTTCTAGTTGAACGAACCCAAGAGGGTTCTGCTGTTTGCAACCCAAACCTGTATAGTACAGATGGGTGGAAAAAGATTTAGGAGTTAGGGAGTGGTCTTGGGGTGAATGGGACACAGGTGACCACGAGGGTGTCCAGGAAGTCACCTGAGTCCACGGAATGCTCTGCAAGGCATCAGTTTGAACATGCACATGTGTTTATTAGCAAATGACACTGAAAGGGACCAGAGCCTGATCTAGCAGAGTGTCCTGCCACTGGGGTGCCCACAGCCCTGGGTGAATGTGCCCAGTGTTGTAGTAACTACTGTACCCTCACAGGCTCAGCAGTGCTCAGGCCAGCTGCACAAGGAGAGCAGCCCAGAGCAGAACAAGGAGCAGCAGCAGTGGGCAGGGGTCTGGCCTGGGTGTGCTGTGGGCCATGATCATCCGGATCCAGGTGAAGTACCTACTGACATTGGTGTAGACACCAGGCCGGTTGGGCCTACCACAGCCTATTCCCCAGCTCACGATTCCAATCTGATACCACAGCCCATTCTCTTCACAGGTCAAGGGTCCACCTGAGTCACCCTGGGGAGAAGAATGGGTAAGCCTGGCCTGGGGTGGGGCAGGAGGGACCAGTGGAGAGGCCGGGAGAACACATAGGGCTTTGGAGCTGGGCAGGTTGGATGCAAACCCTACTCCTCCCCCTGGAAGTGACCAGACCTCAGTTTCTGTGTCTGCAAAGTGGGACAATAGTCTTTACCCCTCGGGTTTCACATGAGATTCAAAGGAGGTGCAATTAATGCAAAATGAGAAGCTTATTTTACAGGCAGGATAAGTAAGGGCTGCAATGATTTTCTCATGAATAAACTCTGAGGGTGGATTGGTGGGGGTCGTGGGGGTTGCTCTCAGGCTCAAGGTTGAGAGAGGTGGTGCTTGGTTCCAGCAAGGCCCTGGTTGGGGCAGGGGCACTCACTCTGCAAGCATCGCGGCCGCCATTCTCAAAGCCAGCACAAATCATGTCTTCCCAGATTCTATTGGGCCGTTGAAACATTTGGTTACACCTGGAGTTGTTTATGATGGAGACCTGCACTTCCTGGAGCATGTAGGGAGATGGCAGCTCTGCATGAGAGTGGAGGGAACAGAGAAAGACAGCATCCTGAGCCTCTCCTCTGCCATCTGGTTGGGAGAAATGATATGAGTTATAGGGATGGGGGTCCCTGGGGGACCCACAGTGCTTGGGCCATTGCTCTTGATGAGTCTGCTGCTCTAGCCCAGCACATCACAGATGTGACCAATATCACAGAATGACCCCAATGGCTGGACAGGCTGTTACAGTAGCTCCCTGAGACTCGGATTCTCTATCTGAAGCATGTAGATAACAGTCCCTGCTCAAGCCAGTGGAGAGAGACCTTAGCATGCACAGGAGGTGAGACTAACACAGCCGCAATTGTTTATGATTAGTATACTGCAGCTGCAAGATCCAGGCCGAAAACTTCCCAAATTTGATGAAAGATGTGAATCTATACACTTAAGAATCTGAACAAACTTGAGTAGGATAAACACAAGGAGATGCATACCGAAACACATTTTCATCAAAATATCTAAAGACAAAGACAAAGGGAGAATTCTTGTACACAGCAAGAGAAAAGCTACACATCAAGTATAAAGAATCTTCAACAAGATTAACAGCCTAACTCTTTTCAAACACTCCAGAGGCCAGAAGGCAGTGGGAAGACATATTTGAATGAAAGCCTAAAACAGTTAATGAATTTTATATCAGGCAAAACTACCCTTCAAAAAATTAAGGAGACTTAGGAAGACCAGGTGCTGTAGGTGTCAAAAA